>NC_090725.1:85000664-85150664 GCF_036898095.1 Palaemon carinicauda
GGGATAGTTGAGCTCCATATCCCCAGAAGTCAGGGGAGTTAGCTGTAAATCAGTGCTCCTTAAGATAGTATATTTAAACAGTCCGCCCTCCTTGTAAGTAGATTCTTCTGCTGTAGATTTGACTATATGTAGTTAACTTATTGATATTATTATAAAAACATTTACGCTGAAAATATATGTGGCTGCAAAGTCAGAAACCACCAGGCAAAATATCAGGCACTGATATGCTTCATGCATATGCCTACTGAATCATTTTTTTTTATGTCTAGCATTGAGATATCTGCTCTTTGCCCCACATTGCTTTCAGTCTTTTGCAACATTCTCTTGTGTGTATGTGATAGCATTATTTGTACCAACAAAGGAAGTTAATTACATGATCATGTATTTACTGTGAAATCATGGCCCCTAAAGATGTTTCAAGTGTAGTGAGTGTTAATCCAAACACTAAAAGTTCCTGTTCTGCTGTTGCCCCTGGTACAGAAGGTAGATATTCTTGATTTAATGAAGAAAATGCATTATGTTGAAGAACCCAGCAGGTATAGAAAGAAAAAATCTTCAATTTGGTACATATTCAAGAGGAGCAAGGAGATAGGATCAACCATAGTTTCAGTCCCCTTCACTGCTAAAGTTAATGCAATGATATGTAATAAGGTTTTAGTAAAGACAGAGAAGGTATTGAACTTATGGTTAGAGGTCATGATGAAGAAAAATCTACTGACTGACTTCCATGTGTTACGACAGAAATCCTTAAGTCTGCATGAAGATTTCTTCAGTAAAATCAGTTTATCTCCTTGTGAAGATATAAAACCCTTTGCAGCATGTAAGAGACAGGTTGATGAATTTAAGTAAATATATTAATTGAAAAGCATAAAAATTATGGGAGAATCAGCGTCTGGAAAATAGCATATCCAGCAAGATTTACAAAAGCGGTTAAACGACAATACAATCCAAGGTATTTTCTAATGTGACAAGACTGGTGGAGATTTTTAAATAAATGCCTGATAGGACCTATATTCACAGAAGTACAAGACAGACACTCTGGCTCCAGGCATAAAGGAAAGGCTGACCTTGGTTCTTGTGGCAATGCAGCATGCTATATGATAAAGCCAGGTGTTTATTGCTCCAAGAACCCACATGCCTTGAAAGATAAGAGGAAATGGATTCTTTCTATTTTCTACCAACCCAGTTGCAAGGCCTGGGCCACTTGTATTCTCTTCAAGCAATGATTCAATTAAGGCTTCGTCCCTCAAGAGTTCCTTATGGAGAATCGGGGCATACGTGTAGAATGTTTGTCACCCATCCCGACCTGTGTCTTACAGCCTCTCAACCAGATTTTAAATGAAAATATTGTGAAGTAACTGTAGCTAAAGCAATACTTTGCCCTATATCATTAATTGGTTCCATGTAGGTTGGAATTTTTCTTTATAAAGTGACTTAAACATTCCCTACCCATAATGAACTTGAAAAGTATTTAAAACCTGTTATTGTTTTATAAAAACCAGATAAAGTACTTATATTGATAACATTCCATGTGAAATACAATGCTATACAGTACAATACTTCATCTCTATTGTACTTGTAACATAGAGCCTAAAATAATGTCGCATAAAACGATATAACATGGATTTTATTTTTTATATATAAAACTTACCCGCTGGTTATATAAGAATGGCTAAAGTCTCTAGACGCCCGGCAGAAAATTCAAAATCTCGAGGCTTATCGCAGATATGACAGGTGTACACTAGCGCCCTCGCGGTACTACAGGTAGAACTATACCAAACCCTTCAGATCTTCTCCTGCCGCCATTGCTGGCTGTACTATTGGAAATTCTCTCGTTAACTTACTCTGTTTTGGACGTTATTTGGTGATGTACTACGTTTTTTGAGTTTGGGCTTTCGCTTAATTGGTTTCTTTTTTATTTACTCTTGAAATCTTTTTGTTTGGGGTTATCTTAAATAATTTAACCTTTGTTTTATGTTTTCGGTCTCTCTCTTACTTTTTCAATATGGCCGACCCCTCCCCTGTAATTCGGAAGTGTGTTAAAGGTTGTCGTACTTGACTTCCTAAGGCTTCTGCGGACCCTCATAGTATTTGTATTAAATGTAGTGGAAAATCATGTTCTTTTGGGGATCGGTGTGATGAATGCGTTTCATTAACCGATAACGAGTAGGTAACATATGAACGTTACATTAAAAGATTAGAGAGGGACAGGGTTAGGCGCAGTTCATCGCGTTCTTTTGATTTGTCCTTACCTAATGTCATTAATCCTATTCTTTCCACCATAGTGGTAGATCAACAACCGAAGGAACCTTCTATGAAGGATTTGTTTACCGCGATTCAGGCTCTCGGTGAAAGAGTCGAGTCTTTAGCGGCGAATAAAAATCAGATTTTGTCCTACATCAATGTGCTGAAAAATCGTGACTCTGGAAATGTGAAAAGTGTTTCGAATGTGTTTAGTGTTGTGGAGGGTACGTCTGCACGATCCTGTCGTTCGCCCAGCCTACGACCTCTTTCAAGCTCCCGAACCCATGGGAGAAGTAATGTCGGATGGCAAAAGGGAACTAAAGGCTTCATCAATCATACAGACGTCCCCTCGAGTGTTCCTGCTGTTGTAACACAGGTCGCTCACCCTCATCATAGAAAAGATGAGGTTGGTGCGTATCACCTTCCTCCGATGAGGGTTCGTTTAGCGAGACCTGGCGTCACGCGTCCAGACCGCTCAAAAGGAAGTCTCACGCGGTCGTTCAATGACGCGAATCACCTACGTGTTGACCAGGCTGTAGTACCTGGGATACGCCTGAACGTTTTCATTCTCATGATGCTTGCACGCCTGCGAAATGCTCTGTCCGTGGTCTTGTAGATGTCGATGTGTTACAGTCTGATTCTGAACTTATGCCTGTTGCTATTCATGCTCCGCCGCTTCCGTCAGACTGGCTTTCGTCACCCGAAAGTGCGAAACGTTTTGATAGTAATATAGAAGACGATCTCCCTTTAGAAAAGGAGTCGAATGTATTGCATACCGGCGATCCTAAGTGGTCTATGCTTTTGGGCATGAAACAACAGCTCTCGTCGTTGATGCGGTCTTATCAACCTGCGGTTGGCAGTACAGTTGGGCGTCAGTCTTTGGACCCGTTGTCGCACAGGCGGCCTGTTGTCTCTCGCGCTGACGTGTTATCGCACAGGCGATCTCCCGGCCGCAGTGCTCAACGGCAGGTTGATTTAGATGGGTAGCGTCAGGGAGCTGTTGCCAGACTTAAATCAACTTCTGAATGTTTTTCTGCCGAAAGCGTTGACGTTCATCTAGACCAGGGTGGTGACGAACGCGATGCGGAATGGCGGCGGCGACAAGTGGACGCAATGCGTCACCGTGACAGCTCTCGGCAGTCTACTTATGATGCAACGGTGCGTCAGCGTCAACAGCAAGTGGACGCTAGGCGTCCAGACGACGGCTCTCACCAATTACCTCTTGACGGCATAGAGCGTCAGTGTCAGCGTCAACAGCAAGCGGACGCTAGGCGTCCATGCGACGGCACACGGCAGTTGACCCTTGACAGCGAGCGTCAGTCCTTTCATGGCGTCACACACCAGTCAACCTCGATCTCTCCACTTCAGTTGGATGCTGTTTCCCAGACTACAGCGATTTTAAACGGAAAACTATTGATCACCCAATAGAAGTGGATGCTGAACTTAGCAAGCGTTCTCATTCCGACAATGACCCTTCGGTTCAGGCTGCAGCAACAGCTGCACTGCCAGAAGATGAACCGGAGGAGGTATCTGACATGGACGAACCATTGGAAGCTGTTTCGGAAGAGGAAGAAGAGAAACATTATCAACATTCTGTAGATCTTAAGAAATTAATGTTAATTTTCACAGGACTTTCTCCTGACCATTTTACCCCTGTGGCTCCTCGCTCTCCCCCATCAGAATTTACCCTGGGGAAGGCTACTAAAGTGCCTATTTTCACTAAGATGGTGCTCTCACGCTATTCTAAAAGAGCCTTAAAATTGATGGGTTCTTGGATGGATTCTAAAAGGACTCTTGGCAAAACGGGCTTTGCTTTTCCACCAGCAAGATTGGCTTCCAAATCCAGCGTTTGGTACGAGACAGGGGAAGTCCTGGGCTTGGGAGTTCCTGCCTCTGCCCAGGGAGATTTCTCGAGCCTGGTGGATTCTTCTTGTCATCTGGCCTTGAGGAAAACAAAAGTGTGGTGGTCGATGACAGAGTTTGACCATTTACTTAAAGGCTTGTTCAGGGCCTTTGAAGTTTTTAATTATTTAGACTGGTCTTTGGGAGCCTTAGGAAAAAAGGTCTCTGAATTGAAAGGCACGGACACTAGTGGCCTTATTCATTTGATGTCCTACATGGACAAGGGAGTGAGGGATGGCTCTAACGAGTTAGATGCTCTGATCATGGCTGGAGTAATTAAGAAGCAGGCCACTCTGTGTTCCTTTCTCTCAGCGGGAGTTTTCCCTTACCAGAGATCGGAATTGCTATTCTCTCCACTGTCATCTACTCTACTCCCACAAGAGTTGGTAGGGGAGGTTGCCACTGCTCTTACTCAAATGGCTATGCATGATCTAGTGGCCAATACGGCCAGGAAAGTTCTACCTTCTTCTTTTTCGCCCCGTAAACCAAAGGAAGGTACTTCTGGGGTACGACCCTCTCAGCCCTTTCGTGGTAAACCTACCGCAAGAGGTTCCTTCAGGTCCGACGGGAGGAAATCTAAGAGGAGAGGAGCCAAGACCGGCCGAGGTAGTCTGACTCCCCTATCCTTCAGACAGCAGTAGGGGCCAGGCTGAATTACTTCTGGAAGGCCTGGGAGAAGAATGGAGCGGACCCTTGATCCGTCCTAGTGTTGAAGGAGGGATACAAAATCCCATTTTTATCAAATACTCCACTAGTCACAGATCCGGTGGATTTTTCGCCCAGATACAGGGAGGGGCCAAAGAGGCAGGCCATGCGGCTTCAGATGTCTCTGTTACTGGAGAAGCGAGCAATAGAGAGGGTACAAGATTTAACATCTCCAGGGTTTTACAACCGGCTTTTCTTAGTCCCCAAGAGTTCAGGAGAATGGAGACCGGTTCTGGACGTAAGTGTTCTAAATGGCTACGTCCAGAACACGACGTTTACCATGGAGACGCAGAAGACGGTTCTGGCGGCAGTAAGGAAGGGCGATTGGATGGTCTCATTAGACCTCCAGGACGCCTACTTCCATATTCCAATACATCCTAGCTGCAGACATTATCTGAGATTCATGTATGGAAACAAGGTCTTCCAATTCAGAGCCTTATGTTTTGGTCTCAGCACAGCTCCTCTATTGTTCACCAAGATAATGCTGATTGTTGCAAGAATGCTGCATTCAAGGAGAATCAGGGCCTCCCTGTACCTGGACGATTGGCTTATAAGATTGCTGTTTGAAGGACCTGAGAATGACCTTGGAATTGACCAAGGAAGTGGGACTCCTGGTGTGAGTTCGAAGAAATCACAGCTGACTCCATCCCAGGAGATTCTTTATTTGGGGATGGAGATTCACAGTCAGAGTTTTCAGGCTTTTCCGTCACCTGTGAGGATCCAAACACCACTCCTAAAACTTCGAGCTTTTATAAAGAAGGACGTCAGTTCAGTAAGGGAATGGATGAGCCTTTTGGGGACTCTCATCACTGGAGAAGTTCGTGACTCTGGGGAGGTTACATTTACGCCCCCTTCAGTTTCACCTCAATTGGCATTGGAAAAAAGGGGACAGTCTCGACAGGGAAAGCATTCCCATCACGAATTCCATAAAGTCACATCTTCAGTGGTGGAACAGCGAGCACAGACTGAAGGAAGGCCTGTCTTTGCATCAAAAGAGCCCAGACCTCGTGTTGTTTTCTGACGCCTCAAACTCGGGGTGGGGAGCAACATTAGGGAAGAAGGAGCTCTCGGGTCTGTGGACGGTAGAGCAAAAATCTCTCCACATAAACCAAAAGGAGCTTTTGGCAATACATCTGGCCCTCAAAGGCTTCGAAGAGCAGATCCTGGGCAAATAGTCCAAATTAATGCGGACAGCACCACAGCTCTAGCGTATATCGCGAAGCAAGGCGGGACCCACTCATGGACTCTGTACGAGATAGCGAGACCTCTTCTCAGATGGGCAGAGGAAAGGAAAGTGACACTATTGACCCGTTTTATTCAGGGGGTCAACAATGTAAGAGCGGACAGACTCAGCAGGAGGGATCAGGTTCTCCCCTCGGAATAGTTGTTACACCCAGAGGTCTGCAAGAGTCTGTGGAGGTTATGGGGTCGTCCTCTCATAGATCTTTTTGCAACCGCAAAGACGAAGAGACTGGAGTTCTGCTGTTCATCGGTACCGGATCCCAAAGCTATACACATAGATGCTTTCCTGACAAATTGGTCTGACATGGAGGTGTATGCATTCCTTCCGTTCAAGATTCTTTACAAGGTGATACAGAAGTTCGTGTCGCACGAAGGAACAAGGATGACTCTGATAGCTCCATCCTGGCCATCAAGAAGCTGGTTTCCAGAGGTACTGGAATGGATGATAGATGTCCCGAGAAGCCTTCCCTTAAGACCAGATCTCCTCAGACAACCTCACTTGGCACAAAACCACCTAAACCTCCGGGCTCTACGTCTGACTGTCTTCAGACCATCAAAAAACTCGATAGAGCTAGAGGCTTTTCGAAGAAGGCAGCCAAAGCTATTGCGAGAGCAAGGAGGTCTTCTACCATCAAGGTGTATCAGTCCAAGTAGGAGTTGTTCAGAGAATGGTATAGAGCTAATTCGGTTTCTTCATCCAGTACCTCTATAACTCAGATGGCAGATTTCTTCCTAGACCTCAGAAATAAGCATAACTTCTCGTCCTCTACAATCAAAGGTTACAGAAGTATGTTGGCTACGGTTTTTAGTCACAGGAACTTGGACCTCTCCAATAATGAGGACCTGCAGGATCTGCTCAAGTCTTTTGACACCTCAAAGAAAAGACAACCAGAATCGCTTGTCTGGAACTTGGACATAGTTCTTAAATTTCTCACGAGTGACAGATTTGAGCCTTTACACTCAGCCTTGTTTAATGATCTAACCTTGAAAACTCTGTTTCTGGTTAGTCTAGCCACTACTAAAAGGGTTTGTGAAGTCCACGCCTTAAGCAGGTACATTGGTTTCCGGGATGGAAAAGCCATATGCTCCTTACAGTTGGGATTTTTGGCCAAGAATGAAAAGCCTTCCCGCCCATGGCCGAAATCTTTCGAGATCCCTAACCTCTATGATGTGGTGGGAGACGAGTTGGAGAAAGTGCTTTGCCCTGTAAGAGCATTATGGCTCTATTTGGACAGAACTAAAAGTGTTAGAGGCGACTCAGACGCTCTGTGATGTGCAGTTCGAAAACCTTCACTGCCCATGTCAAAGAACGCCTTATCCTTTTTCATTAGGCTTTTAATTAGAGAGGCTCATGCCCAGTGTGATGAGGCAGACCAGAGGCTTCTCAAGGTGAAGACACATGAAGTCAGAGCGGTAGCGACTTCAGTGGCTTTTAAGCAGAACCGTTCTCTGCAAAGTTTGATGGATACGACTTTTTGAAGAAGTAAGTCCGTTTTCGCATCTCATTATTTAAAGCATGTTCAGACTCTCTATGAGGACGGTTATACGTTGGGTCCATTTGTAGCAGTGAATGTGATAGTAGGTGAATGATCTACCACTACGTTCCCTTTTTCGTAATACCCTTTTGTTTCTCTTGGAACTTGTTTAGTTATGGTTGTATGTGGAGATTGGTCGTCAGTCTTCCGCAATCTTTTGGTTTGGTGAGGTGGTCAATTTGTTCCTAGAGTGCGCTCGGAACAAGGGTATTAGTTGAGGTCCTGTCATGTTATAGGTTATTGCACCGTTTGACAGCTCCTAGAGATCATCAGCCCCCTGGGTGGACCGCTGGATCTCCTAAGGATAGCAGACAAAATAAGGCAGAGTATCATTGCAGTCAGCTTCCTTAGCAGGTGAAAACCTCTTAAGTTGTTTATGTAACTCTTAAGTGAATTTCCAATTATGTAGCTGTCTCTGACCCGCCACCAAGCGTGTCAATCAGCCATTCTTATATAACCAGCGGGTAAGTTTTATATTTAAAAATGATATTTTCATAATAAAATAAATTTTTGAATATACTTACCCGCTGGTTATATAAGTTAAAAACCCACCCTCCTCCCCTCAAGAGACCATGGGGCATGGAAGATCTGAAGGGTTTGGTATAGTTCTACCTGTAGTACCGCGAGGGCGCTAGTGTACACCTGGCATACCTGCGATAAGCCTTGAGATTTTGAATTTTCTGCTGGGCGTAGGTTATTGCACCGTTTGACAGCTCCTAGAGATCATCAGCCCCCTGGGTGGACCGCTGGATCTCCTAAGGATAGCAGACCAAATAAGGCAGAGTATCATTGCAGTCAGCTTCCTTAGCAGGTGAAAACCTCTTAAGTTGTTTATGTAACTCTTAAGTGAATTTCCAATTATGTAGCTGTCTCTGACCCACCACCAAGCGTGTCAATCAGCCATTCTTATATAACCAGCGGGTAAGTTTTATATTTAAAAATGATATTTTCATAATAAAATAAATTTTTGAATATACTTACCCGCTGGTTATATAAGTTAAAAACCCACCCTCCTCCCCTCAAGAGACCATGGGGCATGGAAGATCTGAAGGGTTTGGTATAGTTCTACCTGTAGTACCGCGAGGGCGCTAGTGTACACCTGGCATACCTGCGATAAGCCTTGAGATTTTGAATTTTCTGCCGGGCGTCTAGAGACTTTAGCCATTCTTACATAACCAGCGGGTAAGTATATTAAAAAATTTATTTTATTATGAAAATATCATTTTAAATCTAACATTTAAGCATGAGTGACATATCCAACCAATGTAAAGAGCAATTTTACATATGAAATAACACATTAAAGCAACATTAAAGGCTACTTTTTATCATTACTGTAAATATGTATGCACTGTAATAGGGTCTGCAAAATGTTGTGAGTAGTATACCATAGAAAATAGGATTAAAATTCCCATTTTCTATGCCACAGTAGACCCCTTTGCCTTATTGTTATGATGTTCAGTTATTGTTGAAAATCTGTGCACTGTTAATTACTGTAAAGTAATAATGTTTATTACAGCATTCTATCTATCCATTGACCAGTCTTTGAGATGATAAGAAAAGGATTTAGATGCAGAGCCCAATATGAATGTAATGGACTATTGGAAGTTGTTTGCTGGTAAGGATACCGCTCCATTAATTACCCCCAACAGTGATCTAATGATGCACTTTGGCATCATCCATTTATGTAACCATAACTGCTCTGAGTATGTTATTGAATACTGTACTTGTTTTGTGGAAATGTTTGTTAAAAATTATGGAATCATCCAACAAAAGAGATTTGCATCTGAATGAAGGCAAATACTGGTCCTAATAGAAAGCGTTATTTATAGTTATTATGCAAAATGGCAGTGTAGCTATGCTTACCACAAAACTGGTTGATGCCAGTTTTATGCTCTCATGATTTTTTCTATGGGTGCTTGCACATTTCCAAATAATCGCAATTGTCATGTTCAACGTATATGTATATAGTTGCAGTATAAATAATATATAAAAACCTGTCTCTGCCATTTCTAGATGAAAAATGCTGCTTAGGAAGTATAAAGTATTATAACTAAATCTTTCATGATATTTATGTGCCATGGCTCCCTTCTTATAGGGAAGGTGGAGGGGGTAATGTCTTACAGCTTTAGCCTTCCGACAGGTTTCTGTTTCATATATCTCACCAGTAACATATGAAAGCAACAAAAATATTGGGCTGTATTTTTGTAAAAATATGCAAATATGGATGAGAAAGGTGAAGCAAAGATACATCCACATGTTCACTCCACTGAACCCTCCTAGACTGTATGGGTTTAGCACATAGTATGAAGTGTTCTTCCTCATTAAACAACTGTTAAGGAGAAACATTGTCTGAGATTGTGGAGATGAACAAGCCTTCTAAAAGCTCTGCATGTGCAATATTTTGAACACAGCCTCTACAAAGAGTGCACATTTCAAGAAGCTCAATCTCATTTGGGTATGTAGTCTATCACATACATGGCCATAAACAAGAAATCTCATGAAGTGGGCTTCCCACCTCTGACCCTTAACAAAAACTAAGCAAAATAAGAACATGATGGAAAAAATATTGTGAAAATCACCAAAGGCGTAGGCTTACAAAACAAAAAAAAATTCATTTTTGGGCTCAAGCCATGTCGTCCTGATGGAAGGTTCCTATAAGTAGCTTCCTAAGGGATATTTGACTACAGTGATATTCCCAGAGAATTTACCTTTAGGTCTCCAGAATTCTAACTCCTGGTGCGAATATCCTTCAAATTTCTCTTAAGGATATCGCATAAATCAGGGGACGGATATCTTGATACGACACATAGTTATCTTCACCCCGAATAGCGTTTTCGCTTCGAGGGGGAAAGTGGCAAAAATAGAAGGGGGGCCGTTATCAAGGTACCCTCTTCTCCCTTACTACTACGGAGTATCTAGATGGAGCTGTACGTCAAGCTAGTGCGCTATTCCTATAATTGTAGCGGTTTCGCACGGTGATTTTCCCTGTTGCTCTTTCATTACGCTCTGGTTTTTTGGACTTATCATGCAATCTTCAGCCTCTTCTGCCTCTGGAAAGTTGAGTATTTGATCTTTACAGTGTATAAATTTTAGCTCCTGCCTCACAGTGAAATTAGATTAATTTTAAGTGTTGGAGCTTTGCCTTCACCAGAGGTGCCATGGGTGCTGTCGTTCATAACGCAAGTGTTATTTAGTTAGTCTGAACGACTTTCCCGGTTTTAATAGCATAAATATTTACGAAGCTATTCAGTTATAATATTCTAGGAAGTTATATATTATGTTGATTGTATTCTTAGAGTTTCGGCGATTTAGGTAACCGAACCTCGGCCGCGCTAGGCTTTGTAGCCTACGCGTATTAGTTTACCTTCATGCATGATATAGAATGACATTCCTAGTTGTAATAGCATTTAAATATGAAGCTATTTAGGCAATTTATACTTGTAAGATATATTGATTGCATATATTTCCTCATCGATCATATACGAAAGAGTTTCAGCGATTAAGGTAACCGAATCTCGCCTAGCACTAGGCTACTAGCCTACTGTAGGTGCTTTAGTATACTTTCATACATGTTCCCTGTTTACCCTCATGTATCATTTTATCAATTCAGGCGGAGATAGATATCTCCTAGAATTATTATATAAATGAATACTCGTCTCCAGTGGAGATTTAAGGGTAATCCCTCCTTCCCTCGGAATACAGCCATAGGCTACAGCCCTATCTTGGTCTTGCCATAGAGTAGACACTACAGCTTGACGAGGCTAGTGTTTTCTGTCTCTTTCCCTTGCCGGCAGATAGCAGAGTTTGGGTTTTCGACAGAACCTCAGAGTATTCAGTCTTTTGCCGGTGGCAGGCCAGCAGGGTGAGTAGTCACTCCCCTGCCGGCTTCAGCTGCCGGCATAGGAGGCTAGACCTCCCTAGGCTGCACTTGAAGTAATTGTATGATGCCGCCACCTTCTCCCCTGCGGTCTAGAAGACTAGTCCTGTGCTGGCAGACCCTAGGCTGAAGAATAGACATTCTTCTGCCGCCTAGGATGGCGTCGGCACTGAAACGATGTTTCTCCCCTGTTGAGAGGGGGCGGCAGGCCTGCCGCCTCCCCCTAACTCTAATTCGGCAGACCCTAGGCTGAGGAATAGATATTCTTCTGCCGCCTAGGACGGCGCCGATATTGAAACAGAGTTTCTTCTTGGTGTGGTAGGGGCAGCAACCTTGCCACCTCCTTCCATACTTTATACAGGACCCTTTTCCCTGCCACTTCTGTCCTTTAGTGATGGCCTAGCCATCGCAACCCTTTGGCCGTCGTCCTGCAATCTCACCGCTTTCCGGCGGGTTGTGGGGCAGGCCGGGCCTCCTACATAGCAGCTGTTTAGTCGCTCAGTCTTCCCTTATGGACGCAAGGCTCCGGGAAAAGCTGTGCCGGCTGTGGCGGCTGCCGGTGTGAGATCCCTATTCTGTAGAGTGTTCTTCAGACCTCTCTTGGATTGCCATTCACATACCCGGGGCCGGCAGTGTCCGGCAACGGTTTGTGTGAATGGATGGAAGCCTGAATGATATATTCTCCCCTTCCATTTGAACCCTCTTTCTGGAGGAAGGCATTGAGATTAAGTACTTACACCTTTATTTATTGTTAACAAACATTCAATAAGGTAACCCTTCACTCCATGCTTTCTCTCTCTCTGTCAGCTAATGCCGCCAGGTACTACCCCAGCCGGCGTGGAATGTGCTGCCGGTGCTAGCTTAGCCGGCAACATTCCGGCTAAACTACAGTATAGGAATATACAGTAGCCAGTATATTTTCAGTATAGATCATACTGCAGACAGAAAACTATAGTATACAGTATACAGTAGTTATTTTCCAACATACCCTGTGTATCCTTGCACAGTCTATTGTTGATATCAGTTATATATTGAAGGAAAAGATTTCTTTCAACAGACTGATAGATGATCAGTTACCATTTATCCACATTATTAAAACCTTGGGAAAGGTCAGTGTTAAGTTACACTTATCTACCCCTAGGGGTTAGAACCCTTCCCTTGGGTTTCCTGAATAGGAAAACTCTGGGTTTTAATTTTGGGGGAGGTTGCAGCAATTGGCTGGACAGGAAACACAAGTATGTGTCTTTCCTAGTTCCTTTCTAGCTTGTCTATCCTAAGGTATAATGCTAAAATATTAATGATAATATTTTATATAGTTTATCAGGTGAGATAAACTACCGCATACTCATTTAATTTTCCTCTCTTTACAGGAGGACCATTCGAAGTGCCTGCAAGTCTTCTGCAACGTTAGGAGCAAGGACTTCTGTGGCCATGCAGAGTGCAGGGCTCATGCCCCCTGCGCCACTTCCAAGGGTTCTCTTAGGTACTGGGACCCCCAGGACTGCAAGATTTGCAAGGCCTTGGTTACCGAGGCTTTTGATGACCCCAAGACAGCGGAGTTAAGGGATGCAGCACGAGAGAAGCTGCGCAGATGGGTTCGTGGCTTTCAGAAGAACGCCACGGGCCCTTACCTTCCTAGTGAATGGATGCGCGCCTTGCTGTTTCCAAAAGCGGGTGTGGAAGCTATCATGCCCCAGCCTCGACCTGAGATCCCTTGCGTCCAGATTGCCGTAGATACGGACGTCTGCGACGCAATGTAGGACATCCACCTAGACGAGAGGATGCCAGAGGTGTCTGAGGACACTGAGAAGGGCCTTCTAGCGGAAGGTCTCGAGGAGGAGTCCACCTTGACTCCTGAAGAAGAGGATGATGTCGAATCGGAGTCCCTTTCGTCAGTTCCGGCTCCAGAGCTGTTACCCTCTACATCTTCCCCTCCATCAGATGACATGAGACAGGCAATGGCCAGTCTCATGGCACTGATGGAGAGTCTTCACAAGCAAAACGAAGAAAGGGAGGCTAAATGGGGAAGACAAATGGCCCAACTCGCCTCCCGTGGGTTTCACAAGAGACTCAAGGTTCAAGATCTTCCACCTTGCTCTGATGTTAATCCCTGGAGGTATGCAGAATACATGCCTATTACCAGTGGCAAGATCTTCATATCAGAGAAATTGGGGACTGTCCTTATTGAGGAAGTTGAATTCTTTCCCAGCTTTCAGGCCTACCCAGACTGCTTCGTCCGTCTGAAGACGGAACCATCATCCAAGGAGGAGACAGAACCTAAGGAGGTCATAGTACTTGACCACGAGAAAGCTCAGGCTCTTTTATCAAGTAGCCTGAAGCAGAAGGGCTTCACTAACTCGAAAGTGTCAGCCCTTAACAAGAAACATCCCACCTTTCTTGCTCCAGCTTCATTAGCCTTTCCCTTTACATCAAAGGGTTTTAAGGCAGTTATGAAGGCAATAGAGGCAGGCAATCCTTGCCCTACACTCGATGAGTGTAGACCATTATCTTTAGCCCTGCCCACAGAAGATAAGGACTGGAAGGAAGTCCACCTTACCTTCTCAGTTGGGAAGTTGGAGGCAGATATCGCTGGACGTCACTTCAGCGAAGATCTCCCTAAGCTGTCTGACTTTCTCTTGCGTAGGGAGCAAGAGACAAAAGAAAGACTTGCCGCATCTCTATCTCTACAGATTTGTCTAGAGACAACGGCAAGCAACAGTAAAACCCCAGATATGAACATGGTCATGGCCAAAACGCATTTGGCTACTGTGGTCAACGACCTGTATGGCTTTGTCAAATCCAGACGAGCATGTAGGGAGTTCGTGTTTACTTTTGCTTCAGTAAAACACGAACCCAGGAAACTGATAGCTTGCAATATCTGGGGTAAGGACCTCTTCCCGAGTGAAGTGGTCAAGGAAGTCATAGACAAGGCCGCCACGGAGAATAGAAACCTTCTCCAGAAGTGGGGCATGTCAGCGAAGAGGAAGTCTTCCCCGGATGAAGTTCCCCAGCCTAAAAGGAAGATTAAAAGACCCAGGTTACCCTCTCTCCCTGCCAGACAGCAGCAACAACAACATCCCACAGTTGCCATGACCGCGGTGCCCCAGATGGTGGCTCAACCCCAACCAACCTATCAGATGGTGCCTCAGCAGCTGGTTGCCCAGTCAACAGCGTTCAACCCTGCATTCGAGAGGCAGACCACTACCTTTCGTCCCAAGGGTACAGGGTCTAAACGGGGCTCCTCTAGATACCCTCAAGAGGTAAAGGGGGTAAGGGAGGACGCGGTCAAGAAGGTAAATACTCTGGAAATCAGAAGAAATGAGTTGCTTCAGATAGGAGGGAGACTCCAACAATTTCAGGATCGTTGGACCTTCAATCCTTGGGCCCACAGCCTAATCAAGAATGGACTTGGATGGAGCTGGAGCGAGGCTCCACCACCATTTCCTCAATTCTTCCAACACTCCACCCCCGTACTGGAAGAATACACCCTGGAACTTTTGAGCAAGCGGGTGATAAGGAGGGCAAAGTCCATCACATTCCAAGGAAGGCTGTTCTGTGTTCCCAAGAAGGACTCAGACAAACTCAGAGTCATTCTGGACTTGTCGCCACTCAACAAGTTCATAGAAAACAACAAGTTCAGGATGTTAACCCTTCAACACATAAGGACTCTGTTATCAAAAGGGGCGTACACAGTCTCGATAGACCTGGCAGATGCCTACTGGCATATTCCAATCAAACGCCCCCTCTCCTCCTACCTAGGATTCAGGCTACAGAAGAAGAAGTACGTCTTCAGAGCCATGCCCTTCGGACTAAACATAGCCCCAAGGATTTTTACAAAGCTTGCAGATGCAGTCGTTCAACAACTACGCCTAGAAGGTATCCAGGTAGTAGCGTACCTGGACGACTGGCTGGTGTGGGCAGCATCCGGGACAGAGTGTATGCAAGCATCCAAGAAAGTGATCCAGTTCCTGGAACATCTGGGATTCAAGATCAACGTCAAGAAGTCTCGATTATCTCCAGCTCAAGAGTTTCAATGGCTCGGAATACATTGGAACTTAAAGTCACACCGTCTCTCCATTCCCCCAGGGAAGAGGAGAGAGATAGCAGGATCTGTCAAGAGACTACTGAAATCAGACAGAAACTAAAGAGGCCAACAGGAAAGAGTACTGGGCTCTCTCCAGTTTGCATCAGTGACAGACCCAGTGCTAAGAGCACAGCTAAAATATGCGTCAGGAGTCTAGAGAAGATAGGCATCAAACGCTCGAAGTGATCTAAGAAGACCAATACCGAACCTACTACGATCACTTCTCAAGCCATGGTTGAAGGCCAAGAACCTAAAGAGGACCGTACCCTTGCAACCACCTACACCTTCAGTCACCATCCATACGGATGCCTCGAAGGAAGGATGGGGAGGTC
Organism: Palaemon carinicauda; assembly: GCF_036898095.1. Lineage (NCBI taxonomy): Eukaryota > Metazoa > Arthropoda > Malacostraca > Decapoda > Palaemonidae > Palaemon > Palaemon carinicauda. Next base: position 85,016,586 of record NC_090725.1, read on the forward strand.
ACTCCCATCAACGGAAAGTCCAGGGGACTTGGTCCTCTCTATTCAAGACCTTCCACATCAACATTTTGGAGGCCATGGCAGTCTTTCTGACACTGAAGAAACTCTCCCCTCGCAAATCAGCCCATATAAGACTGATCCTGGACAGCGAGGTGATAATGAGATGTCTGAATCACCAAGGCTCAAGATCCCCCCAAATCAACGAAGTGATTTTGTCCATCTTCCGCCTAGCGGAAAAGAAGAGATGGCATTTATCAGCAGTTCACCTTCAAGGGTTCCGCAATGTGACGGCGGAGGCTCTATCCAGGCTCACGCCGATAGAGTCAGAATGGTCCCTAGACGCAGGTTCATTCTCCTTCATCTTACGTCAAGTCCCAGAACTGCAGATTGACCTCTTCGCGACGAGCGACAACAAGAAGCTACCTCGTTATGTGGCCCCATACGAGGACCCTCTAGCGGAAGCGACGGACGCCATATCCCTCGACTGGAACAGATGGAACCAGATCTACCTGTTCCCTCCAACCAATCTCTTAATGAAGGTGCTCAACAAGCTGAGATCCTTTCGGGGAATGTCAGCTCTAGTGGCTCCCAAGTGGCCAAAGAGCAACTGGTTCCCTCTAGTATTGGAACTGAAGCTGAGGCTGGTCCCTCTACCGGACCCGGCACTGTCTCAACAGGTCCACAAGTCGACTGTCTTCACTTCATCACAGAGAACCCAAAGCTTTCATCTCATGATTTTCTCTCCTTAGCAGTAAAGAAAAGATTTGGGATCTCGAAAGGCAATATAGACTTCTTAGAAGAATATAAGTCTAAGTCAACCAGAAGACAATATGAATCATCCTGGAAAAAGTGGGTTGCTTTCGTCAAAGCAAAAGGACCAAAAGAAATCTCAATGGACTTCTGTTTGTCCTTCTTTATCCACCTTCATAAACAAGGTCTGGCAACTAATATGATAACTACGTGTAAATCAGCTCTGACTAGACCTCTACTATACGCCTTCCAAGTAGACTTGTCAAACGAAATCTTTAACAAGATCCCTAAGGCATGTGCTAGACTTAGGCCTGCAGCCCCTCCGAAGCCTATTTCATGGTCCTTGGACAAGGTCCTACACTTTGCTTCAACAGTGAACAATGAGGATTGCTCTCTGAAAGACTTGACTCAAAAAGTAATTTTCTTGTCTGCTATAGCCTCGGGGGCCAGAGTTAGTGAAATAGTGGCCCTATCCATAGATGAGGGCCATATTCAGTTCACAGAAGTGGGAGAACTGAATCTTTTTCCTGATCCAACATTTCTCGCTAAGAACGAGTTACCCACCAAAAGATGGGGTCCCTGGAGAATCTGCCCTCTGAAAGAAGATGTCTCGCTTTGTCCAGTGGAGTGTCTAAAGGTCTATCTTCGAAGAACTACAGACTTCAAGGGAGGACAGCTCTTTAAAGGAGAAACCTCAGGATCAAACCTATCCCTAAAACAACTAAGGGCGAAAATCACCTATTCTATTCACAGAGTGGATCCAGACAGTACACCCGCAGGTCATGATCCAAGGAAAATTGCTTCATCACTAAACTTTTTTCAGTAAATGGATTTTGAGCGTCTTCGCTCATACACTGGATGGAAGTCGTCCAGAGTGTTCTACAAGCATTATGCGAAGCAAGTGCATGAACTTAAGCGATACGTGGTGGCGGCAGGTAGTGTACTAAAACCTGTCGTCTAGTGCTGCGATGAACAGTGAATTAATTGGGACCATCAATGATACGGGTGAAGGTGTTGACACCTCTCAGTGCAATACTTTTGAAGTGAGTGTCACCAAGGTGACACTAAGGACTGTTCTATTTAGTTGAGGTGAAGAAACATATGGATAACACTTGTGCCGTGTGTACTTACACAGTGTGAAGACATTCAACATCACAGATATGCATATTAGAAAATTTATCAAATTTTCAGATTTATGGTGGCATTAATAAGCTTTCCCTTTCAGGTGAAAACAAATATTTTTTGTGCTTTGATTGTTTGATATGTTTCTTATTACAATTATTAACAATTATGTTATACATGTTACTTTATGTTGGTCTTTTATTACCAATAAAATTATCAGTATGTATTTGCGTCTTATTTCGCCTTACAATTGATTTTCAATAAGAATATATCAGAGTTTTATTACCCTTTAATAAACTGCATATATTTACTTATGAACAATAAGTATACCTAACACCTTTGTTCTTATACGTGATACAAACATTATCTGGTAATGTTTGTTCCAATTCATTATACATACAGCGAGACCTGTATGTAGTTGATGCTATATTTGTTCATATGTTATATGCAAACCTTGAGACTCCTTTCCTACGTCAAGTATGACTCTTCCCTGCAGGGGGCAGGAAGCACTAACATGGTTTATGTTTAGCAGTAATGACGAATAACGGTAACGTTATATGTCTCATGGTCTGGATGACCAAGGAAAAACTGTCCCAAGGTTAAGGCACTTTTAAAATTCACAGATACAGTACTTTCTAGTAATTCTCTGGTAAGCTTCCATCAGGACGACATGGCTCAAGCCCAAAAAACGGATTTTGAGCGAAGCGAAAACTCTATTTTTGGGTGAGATAGCCATGTCGTCCTGATGGACCCGCCCTCCTTTTCTACAAGAAAAGGCCTTGGCAGGATCCCTCCCGAAATTACTATATCTGTAGCACCATGCGCAACGCTACAAGGAATAGCATGCTAGCTTGACATACAGCGCCATGTAGATACTCCGTAGTAGTAAGGGAGAAGAGGGTACCTTGATAACGGCTCCCCTTCTATTTTTGCCACTGTCCCCCTCGAAGCGAAAATGCTATTCGGGGTGAAGATCGCTATGTGTCGTATCGAGATATACGTCCCCTGATTTATGGGATATCCTTAAGAGAAATTTTAAGGATATTCGCGCCAGGAGTTAGAATTCTGGAGATCTAAAGGTAAATTCTCTGGGAATATCACTGTAGTCAAATATCCCTTAGGAAGCTACTTATAGGAACCTTCCATCAGGACGACATGGATATCTCACCCAAAAATTGACTTTTCGCTTCGCTCAAAATCCATTTTTTAACTGCATTTACCATGAGTCAACAACTAAACCAGTTTTATGAGAAATTATGCTACACATATTAAATCATACAATTTTGCACGTTACTCTGTAGCTCAGAAAATCCAGCATGGCCACTTAAGTGAAAAATAAACAGCAAATTTTCTTTCAAGGTTATATTGATACTGGACAATGACCCCAAACATCCTACATACCTCAACAATATGGACCCACATATACAGCAAAAGTTGTTTTCTTACCCCCCCACACCACCTCTCTTATATTACCCATGTACTAAAACATCATAGTGATACTCAAACGCTACTATTAACGGCATACCTTATACCAGGCAGTTGATGCTACGGGAGAGGACGGGATAAATATTATGGATTCTTGGAAGATATAAAGTGTAATATAAATCAGAAAGTGTTAAATGTAAGCTCGTCTAGGGTCATAGTGACTCGATCTGTGTTGAAGTGTGAAAAAAATCTGTGCCCTCAACTTGCGCATAATTTTAAAGGCTTTTGAAGAACCAATAAGGACATCTCCATGAATTTGGTAATGCTAAGAAATGAAAACAATGAACTAGAGATGGAGTTAAGAGAGGAAGATTTTGAACAGTGGATTGAGGCTCACATGCAGTCATGAACAAACAAAGAATTGTTGGAGTTGAGGAGCAGCAGAAAATTTAAGAAAATTTCCAAGCCTCAGAATCAAAATATTTCTAGCTCAAAGAAATGGAGCAGGGATTTTACCATCTACCCAAGTTTTTGTAGTTCTTTGAGTCTCAGGATACTTTATCCAAATGTTTTGCCAAAAAAAAAAAAAAAAATAAGTGTTGAAGATTTAGTACATGTAATGCTATACAGGATGATTTTCAAGGACAAAAGAGGAATGCCATTCAGCAAATCTTGGATCAGTTCTTGGTCTAGGTCAAAAATTGAAAAGCTACAAAGTCATCACTGGATCTTGACGCTGATGAGTTGCTGCCATCAACCTCATAATTCACCAAAAAATCTCATGTAACAACCAGTGGTAGATTTATAGTTGTATCTTCGCCATTGGCCATGTCACCCTCCTCTAACTACTAGGTAAAATGACATTTATTAATGTGTTGATATTATTATTAAAATTTATTGTGCTTTAACTAATTATTCTCTCTCTCTCTCTCTCTCTCTCTCTCTCTCTCTCTCTCTCTCTCTCTCTCTCTCTCTCTCTCTCTCTCTCTCTCTCTCTCAGGAATTGGATTTTGTAGAATGATAGCCGTTTTTATGCACTTGTCATTTGTTGTTGTGGCCTTATTGGTAATGTCTCTGCCTGGTGATCGCTAGACTGGGGTTCAAGTTCTGCTAAAACTCATAAGTTCCTATAGTGTTTGCAACCTTACCATCCTTGTGAGCTAAGGATGGGGGATTTGGGGGAGCCTATAGGTCTACCTACTGAGTCATTAGCAGCCATTGCTAGTCTCTCCCTGGTCCTAGATTGAGTGGATAGTGGGCTTGGTAAAAGGATAGGGGGCATGCAAGTCAATTTACTGGGATAAATTCCAGCCTATGTTGAAAATCGCCTTATGTTGGGTGTCTTGGAATCAATTAACAACATAGGCTTCTGACCAGGGTATTACTGTACTCCTATTCTGACAGATTAAGGCTTGTATCAAATTAAAAAGGTTTCAACTCAAGATTTACCTCATGGACTATCTTTTAACTGGAAAAAAAAAATCATCAACAAGGAGAACCTTTTTCTTTCTCCATGCTATGTAACCACTTATTGATTCGACAAATGGTATATATGAACAAATTACTATACATATACATTACCATGATACCCTGGCCAGGGAGATATTCATTCACAAGTACATGATTAGGTTTGTACTTTCCGAAGACATTCAGTGATGATATCTTGTCCATCTGTTCTTGCAGCCACTACAATGAAAAAAAGTATAAGCTTTTAAAATAAGTAAATTCATCACTCCTCTCATGAATATTATCACACAAGGATGTGAATGCAACAACATCAGATTGATGTGAAAAAACAAAAGTGTTCAATACTAATCTTATATTTCCTAACTACTGTATACAAACCTGAGTCCCTTTTAGGAGTATGAGTATGACTTAAGCAAAGCTAAAAGGGCCGTTTGAACTCTTTAACAAGGTAATGATGTAGTGGTAAATGATGAGTGACAGAATCAAGAATACAGTTAAAGAGGGACCTGTGGTTAAACGCCCATGGGTGTAGTAGTAGTAGTAGTAGCTGCAGGTTGTCTGTTGTATCTGGACCAGCACCACTGTCAGGTTCTGCTGAAAGGTAGATCCAATATCCTTAACTTCCTTTGCTCATACAGGGATGGTCCTTGCAGATTCTTATTCAATCAGTAAGTCTGAAGGAGCGCAAGGCAGAAAATCCAGTGTTCTTGGATATCTTCATGTTTACCCTTTCAACTTGGGAAAGAGCACTTGGTGCTTTGCAAGGGTACATAAGTTCTCTAAGAAGTGTCGCTGTGTCCTCACAGGTTAGAAAAGAGTCATCCTGCACCCTGCTTGTAAGGAAGAATTTGAGTTGTGCCAGGTTTCATTATCGCTCTTAGACACAAATTCCTAATAAAGGGAGAGGAAGGTCTTTCTCCGTTGACATATGAAATGTCACGCAGTACAATACACCCATTGTAATGCCAAGGCCAAAGCTTTTGAGTAGTCTAAGAGTCAATCTTTTCTAATGCCCAGCCAAGGGACAAGAGGGTCCACCTGAGAGACCCAAGAACTTGAGCATCATCTCAAAAAGGCTCAAGTTTCTGGAGAGGGTAGAGAAGCTACTCCAGAGCCCAAACTGATCCTCTAAAGGGGAGAAGGTTCGAGCTTTTCAGTCTGAGATCTAAGTGAAAATCTTTTATTGCAGAGACTGAATAAACCTTCATCAACGAAGGAAGATAAGGAGAACAGCAATTCATAGCCGAGAGGCAACAACAAGTAAAGCATCCCTTCTACAATGCTACTAGCAGAAGTAGGGTAGTTCTACCAGTACTTTGAGGTGGAGTATCAGAAAACCCAAATACCACCCCTTGTGTGGCACTTGAAAGCAGTCAGGGTACCCTGAAACTGATATCGTCAACAGTCTGTTGAGTAATCGGTAAACCAAGTAACCGGAAAGGCTAAGGCATCTAGAAGTAACAGGTGTATTGGAAGATGACACAAATGCTGCTAATGTCCCTTGCACTGTAGAGTAGCTTACTGAAAGATGCTCTTCAACTGGAAAGCAGTATACAGGAAGTTCTGGATTAATTGGGAGGCAAACGGGTCCTTCGATGGTGATTCCCAATTTGTAAGAAGCCTTTTCTCCATGCACAAAAGTGAGGAGTTACTGATCCTACTCCTGGCCCTGGTGATTGAGCATGCCTGCTGGAACATTCCTTTTGTTGGAATCGATCTTGCGTATAGCTCTATCATGCTGTTAGCTGCCCAATGCACACATTGTTTTGCCCAATCACGAAGGGTCTGTAAAACAGTACACACTTTGCTTGTAAATGTATGTCATGTACTGTAGGTGGAGTTGTTGTTCTTCAATGCTAACGATGTCTTTTCAAGCCCTGTTGGGAAGATAGCAATAGAATTGCTTTGACTTCTAGTAGGTCAAAAAGCAGGTATTTACTTCCGTGAACTATGTCCCCATAGTGTTCAGGTACTACAAGTGTGCCCCAACCCTCTTGGATTCATTTGTGAACGGCAGTGACCCTGGAGGCTGGGTTCAAGTAGAACTCCCCGGAAGAGGATATCATCAATTAGCCACCAAAATTTGATCATCTCCTGTTTTCTATTCTACTAAAAACAAAAGATAGAGAAATCGCAGGCTCTGTACCAGTGAGGCTTCCAACAACCATAGAACGCTCGCTGTTATCGTAGCCAGTATAGAACAAGTTGCCCAATGACAAGTGAAGCCTCCGAAGACAGTACCGTCAAGCTAGAAGTTCTTGATCGTGCAGGAGCAACCACTCTACTTCCCAACATTTCCCAATACATACACTTGTTAGATGTGTTTCCTAGGTTTCCTGACATAAATGTTAAATGTCTTATCAGCACAATCCAGTCCTCTACCTTCTGCCTGGCCATTCGGTAGGGTTACCAATTGAACTCAATTCTCAGATCGGGGCAAAAGAAGGTCAACTGTCTTGGTACTCTATCATTGTTTCCAGGAGGGAGACAGGGCAAGTAGATTGTTGAGAAAACCCAAAAGGTGAGTCTTGATCGAGTAAGCACAGAAAGGTGAGTATGAATGCTTTGGGTGATAGATGGTCTCACACCCTGACTTTGAACTGTAAACCAAAACCTTGAAGATGATGGCTGGGATCTAGATGTATGCATCTTTCAGGTTCACTGCGTGAAGTCTTATTCCTTGATAGCAGACCGCATGGTACTTGCCATCATCCTCTTGAATTGGAAAAAAGTCAGTCCCCGAACCCCAGTTGACTACTCCACCGAAAGTCAGCTGTAAAGATCTAGAGAGCTATTTGGAAGATTTTGAATGCATTCCTCTCCCTTGTGTTCCTTCGGGATCCAAAGGCCCACTGGTAAGCTGATTGAGGTGTCAGAAAGGGAATGTCTTTCCCTTCTGTCTGAGAAAACTAAGTCTGAATACTTCTGAGTTTTGGGAATGTGGTTTTCCAGGCTGAGGTAAAGTGTATGACAGCACCTAACCAGAGGTCAAAGAGGAAGTTACCTGGGCTGATCCTGGAAATGGTTTCCATGGTAGCAGACTCCAGGCCTAAGAACAATCTGCCCCCTACCCGAGTCTTAAAACTTTTGTACTGGAAGCAGGAGCCTGAACTCCTGTACCTCATACAGAAAATCCTTCCTTGAGGATTGAATATTGGTACAGTACTGCTCCTCCTATGAAACCATGCAGGGGAATTGATGGATATTTGTTGGGACTCAGCCTGATCAGTCATCCTGTGCATCAGTGATTTCCTTCTGTTTGGCAGTAGATCTTTCCAGAGAGAGAGAGAGAGAGAGAGAGAGAGAGAGAGAGAGAGAGAGAGAGAGAGAGAGAGAGAGAGAGAGAGAGAGAGAGAGAGCCTTACCTTATTGCCTTATTGCCTTATTTTTTGTTTGGGTTCCCCCAGGTCCCTCAGTGTGAGGCACCTCGTATATCCACCAGAGAGTTGCTAATACATCTTCCGGTGTATTTTGCATCTTCCAGTCTTGGATGGTCTGGGATGCATCTTAGGTATTTATCGAGCTGATTTTTAAACGCATCTACGCTCACTCCTGATATGTTTCTTAGATGAGCTGGCAGCACATTAAATAGTCGCTGCATTATCGATGCTGGTGCGTAGTGGATTAATGTCCTGTGCGCCTTTCTCAGTTTACCTGGAATGCTTTTTGGCACTATTAATCTACCTCGGCTTGCTCTTTCTGATACTTTAAGCTCCATGATGTTTTCAGCAATTCCTTCTATTTGCTTCCATGCTTGTATTATCATGTAGCGTTCTCTTCTCCTTTCTAGACTGTATAGTTTTAAAAATTGCAGTCTTTCCCAGTAATCAAGGTCCTTAACTTCTTCTATTCTAGCAGTATAGGACCTTTGTACACTCTCTATTTGCGCAATATCCTTTTGGTAGTGTGGGTACCATATCACATTGCAGTATTCGAGTGTACTACGCACATAAATTTTGTAAAGCATAATCATGTGTTCAGCTTTTCTTGTTTTAAAGTGTCTGAATAACATTCCCATTTTTGCTTTACATTTAGCCAACAGTGTTGCTATTTGGTCGTTGCATAACATATTCCTATTTAAAATTACACCAAGGTCTTTAATTGCTTCCTTGTTTGTGATTGTCTCATTATTAGGTCCCTTGTATGCATACACCATTCCTTCTCTGTTTCCATAATTTATTGATTCGAATTTATCGGAGTTAAATACCATCCTATTTATCTCCGCCCATTCATATATTTTGTTTAGATCTCTTTGTAGTGAGTTCCTATCTTCATCACAAGTAATTTCTCTACTTATTCTTGTGTCATCGGCGAAACTTCTCACTACGGAGTTTTCAACATCACAGTCTATGTCTGAGATCATAATAACAAATAGCAGTGCAGCTAATACCGTACCTTGGGGCACACCAGATATTACCTGGGCTTCATCTGATTTCTCGTCATTTGCAACCACTATCTGTTTTCTGTTTTGCAGGAATTCTTTTACCCATTTTCCTATCTTTCCCACAATATTATGCTTTCTCATTTTTTTCTCCAATATGTTATGGTCTACCTTGTCAAAGGCTTTTGCAAAATCTAGATAGATTACATCTGTGTCTTTTTCATTTATCATATTATTGTATATGTTTTCATAGTGAGCTATCAGTTGGGTCTGTGTACTTTTTCCAGGTACGAAACCGTGTTGACCCATATTAAACAAATTATTTTTGACCAAATGGTTCATTATTTTCTTTTTTATTACCCTCTCATACACTTTCATAATATGTGATGTTAGACTAACAGGTCTATAATTGCTTGCCTCTAGTCTTGATCCACTTTTGAAGATAGGGGTTATATAAGCTAATTTATGTTTAACATATATCTCGCTCATATCTATACTCTGTCTTAGCAGTATTGCAAGTGGCTTCGCGATAGTGTTTGCAGTTTTTTTTAACAAAATCGCTGGAACTCCACCTGGTCCGGCTACCGATCCATTTTTAATTTCGTTTATAGCCGTGACAATATCTGCTTCATTAATATCTATATCCGTTAGATATTCAACATTTTCTTCTCTCATTTCTGTTTCATTATTCTCATTCGCAATTCTTGGCGTGAACTCACTCTTATATTTTTCTGCTAATATGTTGCATATTTCCTTTTTTTCATTCGTTAGCCGTCCTTCAATTCTTAGAGGGCCTATTTCTATTCTCCTTTTATTCATCTTTTTTGCATAGGAGTAAAGTACTTTGGGGTTTCTTTTTATATTTCGAAGTGTCCTTTCTTCTAAGTCCCTTTTTTCATTTTCTTTCGACTGTATAATCTTTTGTTCTGCATTTTCTATCTTACATTTTATTTCCCTCATTTTCCACACATTTTTTTCTTTTGCAAGATTTTTCTTCCACTTTTTAATTTTCTGAAATAAGATCCTTCTGTCTCTTGGTATGCACGTCTTTTGTTTATTGTTTTTTTTCGGTACATATTTTTCAACAATTTTCTCCAGTATTTTGTACAGTATATCCGTATTTACCTGTATATTATCACTTACAAATACATTTTTCCATTCTTTATTCAGTTCTTCATTTATTTCTGACCATTTTATATTCTTACTGTAAAAGTTATATTTTCCATATCCTTCCCAAAGTTTTGTGCTTTTATTAATTCTGTGATCACTTGCTTTGGAATGAACTATCAATTCTATGACATTGTGGTCTGAAATTCCCGTGTTATACACTATTATTTCTTTAACATAATTCACCTCATTCACAAATACTAGATCTAGGACATTTTCCTTTCTTGTTGGAATGTGGTTTATTTGTTGCATATTATGTTCTAATAGCATATCTTGAAGCTTTTCAAATTGCCTCTTATCTTCTGCGCTACTATTACTATATTCTTTATATGTATACATACAACCACTTTCTTCTATCCGTTCTTTCCAATCCACGAAAGGAAAGTTAAAATCTCCGGATAGGAGTATATTCCAGTCTTTATGGTTTCTACATATATCATCTATTTTTTCTATTATTATGTCAAACTCCTTAGTGTTTGGGGGTCTGTAAACTACAATATTCATTAGTTTTTCAAATTCAAATTCTACCGCAATCAATTCACATTCTGTGTTGCTGTATTTTTCACATACTTTTCCTTGATTTATGTCTCTTCCATATATTGCGGTTCCCCCTTGATTCCTATTTTTTCTGTCTGATCTATAAGTTTGGAAACCCTTTATCTGGTCATCACTGCCAGTCTCTTGGGAATACCATGTTTCACTTATATTTAATATATCTATTTTTTCAATTTGGGTTAGTTCTTCTAAGAACTCTATTTTCCTTTTAGAGTTACTCGTGACTAAACCCTGTGCATTCATTACTATTATGGTTTGTGTTTCATCCCCATTATTTAATATTGGTAATAATATGGATTCTCCCATGCTTCCTTCCTGTTCTGATATGATGTTCTTTTCTTCATTTCCCGGAATTCTGCCATTAAAAAATCCAACTTTTCTATTATATTTGCTCTTTCGCCTTCATATTTATTTGTGTGTGTATACCTGCAACTGTCCCCATATCTGCACCAACCCCTGGCATTATAGATGCATTCTTTGTAGTTGGGCTCTAAATGTGCAGGTTTGGGTTGAAAGGCCTCATATCTTGGGGCTCTTGGTTCAAAGCGCGGTATATACACGGCCTGCTTTTTTGTTTCTTTTTTTGTTTCTTTTTTGCTTTCATTTTTCTTTTCAGTTTGCTGAGTTTTCTTACTTTCATTCATGGTTGCAGGATGCATATATCGACATTTTTTGTTGTAAATGCATCCTTTTCCTTCTTTTAGGTTTTTGCATATTTTTGGATGGAGATCTCTGCATTCGTCTCCATATCCGTCTAAATACGCACAGTTACCATATATTTCATAATTATGGCATATCTTTGGATGCTTGTAGTAGCATCTTTCGCCAGATCTGCAATTCCCTCTTTTCAGCATATTGCAGACTATATCCTTCTTTTCTATTTTTTCTTGTTCTTGCTCTTCCCTAAAATTATGTAGGTCCGGGTAGAGTCTCTTGGGCCTATTATTTGTTTCCATCTGGTAATTTATTTCTTCATAAGTATGTTGTTGGATGGCATCATAGGTTATATCAATGATTTCTTCTGCATCCTTACACATATCCTGTTCATTGTTCTCTTCTTCTTCTTTTTCTTCTTCTTCTTCTTCTGTTTCTTCTTCTTCCTCTTCTTTATCTTCAACTATTTGCAGATTTAGTCTCGACTTAATTATATTTTCTATCCAGACTAAGCATGTTGAGCAGAATACCTTTGTGTCTTTATTTTTTATTTTTTGCTGTATTTCAGCACATGTGGGATGTGTTGGGACAGACAGGCATCACATTTTCTAATCAATTGTTGAGGATTATTAATGGAATACCATATCTTACATGTATTACACCATTTTGGCATTCTTTTTCCCATTGCATCAATCAGCATATTCACCATATTGGACTTCTTATTGTTCTTTGATGGAATGTGTTGATTGATGTAGACTTTCTTTATAAGTCTCTTTATCACTTGGATTTTCTTTGGAATTTCTTCTATTATTTTGCTGATGTTTTCCGCAGATTTGCTCCAGTTTATTGGATCATATTGTTTCAATATGTCTGCGAATATTTTTCCTTCACATTGGTTGACGTTACTAGTGACCTCTGTTATCAGACGGTCAAGCTCCTGTTTCGCCAACTCATGGAATTTATTTTTGCTGAGTCCAGCGATGTCTCTCCAAGCCTTGCCCGTGTTGTACATAGCCATCTTGATTAGATTTTTAGTAATTCACAAGATAACTATTCTATGCCGACGTTTTATCCCACTTCTCCGACCTCAAACTAATCACTGACTATTCACGAAAACTTGTAGCTATATTGCACTCGATAGCCTTTTGTTATCCGCGTTAAATCATGATATTTATAGGGTCGCAAAAGTGTAATCACTCTCCGGCACACAGATACAAAACTGAGAGAGAGAGAGAGAGAGAGAGAGAGAGAGAGAGAGAGAGAGAGAGAGAGAGAGAGAGAGAGAGAGAGTGTGTCTGTAAAGGGGAAAGAAGGGCAGATATTTTATATTCCTACGGTGCGTGTGTTTGTTCTCATAAGAATCGAGCGTGAGCTCTTGTACCATGTACTGATATGTCTACTCAGGAATGGGAATGTTCTCGGTACGTATCCTTTTATCATACGAATGACGAGAACATATTTCCAAGAGGGAAATATTTTCGGTACTGCACTGTTTCTCACAGGATGAGAAATGGTACGAGTTATGCTTACATGACTCCTACTGATCGGTCTTCCTGAACTTCTTCAATGACATCTTTTTTTCAACATTTCCTCAGCAAATCCTTCTTCCTCTAAGGATACTCACCATCTAAGTATCCAGTCTAAGAGAAAGAAGGGACGAACAAGCATTAATTGGCCTCCCCCAGACCTGGACTACTGCTGACTCTTTTCCTTCCGAGGCTAAAAACGGTACATAGCTGCATTATCCGAGTGCCTATTCTTGGTTAGGGAAGATCCATGCCAAAAACCCTGCGAGTACCATATGGCATCTTGGGTGTTCCTATGAGTGCTAAGATCAGACCTGGGAAGTCACTTGTTCTAATCCCTACTGAGCAAATGAGCTGGAAGACATTGGCATCTGGGAAAGTCTCAAGGCATGGGAAGATCCCGTCTTGGACAGATTTTTGAGTGTGGGAAAATTTTGGCATTGAAAGATTCCTGGTCTGGTAGCACTGGGAAGGAACAGGTAACAGATGATAGGAGAACCAATTTTCTGGCAATTTGAAATAACCAATCACCCAAAGAACGAGTACAAGTTCTGAATGCTGTAGTTGCCGATCGTGTAGTTCTTAATCACTGTGTTCTTGATCAAATGATTCCTGATCACGGCATGCAGCCAATCCCATAGGAAACATTGATTGTGAAGAATAAGAGCCAGGAGACTTGTCTTGCTAGGAGAGAGCAGTCAGAATGTTCCTGTGATGACTGGTAAACCTCAATGCTCGTGAAGAGAACATCTTGTAGCCCGTGCTGAAATTTATTCACGAAGAAGGAAATTTTCCCAATACATAAGCCAAGTAGATACATTCCTGGTACATACCATTCCTTCCACACTTATGCTGGGAGAGATCATTCAGGGGTGTTCAGGAGAAGAGAAGTAATTATGTAATGACTGGTCTCACCAAGACTGCTTAGACAGTGATGGAGCGTTTGAACTGAAAGCAATCTGAAGATCGTGTGCATGGCAATTGTGCGTTTGGAGGTCGCGTGCGTGGTCATCTTGATCTTATAGCTCATGCACGAGATGATCATACTTGATGATGATTGTGTTTGTGGAACTCATGCAAGCAGATGCTAGTGCAAGTGGATTGTGTGCATGGATGACCGTGTTCATAAAGCGCGAATGCATGGAAATTTGAGTGCATGGATGATCATACAGATGGACAAGGTATAGGAGCTCACACTGCTGCTGTAAGTACTAGGTCTCATTCAAGAGTGAGATCAAGCACAAACACTACTTGTCAGGATGTAGGCATCTGCCTTTGTCCCTCTTCTGCCTCTAGACATTCCTAAGAACTTTTGTGACACCATCACCATAAGCACAAACAACGAAAGCGGCTGCTAAAAGAATCTGCCAAAGGTGAAAGTGTCTTAGAATTGTTCCTTTTGCTCAACCAAGCAACGAGAACATCACCTGACCAATCTCTTCCTGCATATGCATGGAAGAGATGGTACGTAACGGGAATTTATCTACTTGAGAGGACTATCCCAGCACGCTCTCGCCTCGCACGAGGAGATAGAGATTACATCTCAGGAACACTTCCTTCACAGAGAATATGTTTCTGTAGGCAGTACAGGTGTTCAAGTACCTGCAACTAGTGCTCTGTCTCATATGGGACAGCACACGAGGTCTACTAATTGGGACAATGGCAGCCACCATCATTCCCCTCCTTCTAGACATTTGGATGGCATATCGAAGACGACAGCCCCGATTGGAGAATTAATCTTGGACCAATGGACATTTCTCTGTGAGACAGCTCTGTATGAGTACATGTCTTCTATCAAATGAACTTCCTAGACTTCCCGGATGACGTCTTCTACCCGTTCTTCAGAAGGTGCAGGGAAGACTCTAATGAACATGAGGAAGGGGAGAAGGGAAAACTTTAAGTTTATCTTCCCCGAGTCGTGCAAGTCAATGAAGACTCTCACAGGGAAATAGACCACAACACCATAACAGGTGATATGTCCTTAGCCTTCCAGGGGCTTCCAGGATCAGCAGACACTGAAGGAAAAAAGGGAGGTGCCCCTTCCTTTCACACTAGACATCAGCGTAACTCTTCTTCCGATGCAGCACCAGCAATGTCCAAGTTAAACCAACTTTCTTAGATTGTCTTCATCGTTGAAAGGCCCCAGAAATGAAAAACAGAACAGCAATGCACATCCCACCCGACAGGAACAAGTTATAAGGAAATACTGCACATCCTTTGCTGCTCCCATTTATATTCCTCAAACATGACTCTACAAGAGCATTTATTCAATTTGAATGAAAAAGCAAAAAAAGATTAAATCAGCAAGATGAAGATGCCAAGAAATACTGTATGTAGTAGGTTGACCAGGGCACAAGCCACCCATTGAGATACTACCACTAAAGAGTTATTGGGTCCTTTGACTGGCCAGACAGTAATACATTGGATCCCTGTCTCTGGTTACAGCTCATTCTATCTGTGCCTAGACATACACCGAATAGTCTAGCGTATTCTTTCCACATTCTCCTCTGTCCTCATACTCCTGACAACACTGAGATTACTAAACAATTCTTCACTCACAGGGTTATCTACAGCACTGTAATAGTTCAGTGGTTACTTTCCTCTTGGTAAAGGTAGAAGAGACACTTTAGTTATGGTAAGCAGCTCTTCTAGAAGGACACTCCAAAATCAAACCATTGTACTCTAGTCTTGGGTAGTGTCATAGCCTCTGTACCATGGCCTTCTACTGTCTTGGATTAAAGTTCTCTTGCTCTAGGGTACACTCTGGCATGCTGTTCTATCTTATTTATCTTCCTCTTGTATTTTTTTATGTTTTTATAGTTTATATATGAAAGATCTAATTTAATGTTGTTACTGTTCTTAAAATATTTTTATTTTGATTGTACAGTATTACTTCTCTTGTAATGTATTCATTTCCTTGTTTCCTTCCGTACTGGGCTATTTTTCCCTGTTGGAGCCCTTGGGCTTATAGCATTTTGCTTTTCCAACTAGGATTGTAGCTTGGCTTCTAATAATAATAATAATAATAATAATAATAATAATAATAATAATAATAATAATAATAATAATAATAATAATAATAATAATAATAATAATGTCTGTACTATCCGACAGCCAAAGTGAAAATAAAGGTTATTGTACCTGGTGGATGGGTGGGGCCTACCTGCCACACTCTAGGCACTACTACTACCTCGTTAAAAGTTTGAACAGCCATTATAACTTCACTGGCGGGATATTCATTCTCCTATTAAAATGACAAATTTGGAAGTATTTGTATGTTCCCTAATAATACAAACCTGTAGCTATTTATTGGGGGATTAATTTTGGCAAAGCTGACAGATGAGCCATTAGATTTTTAGCAAGGGTTAACCACCCACCGGCTAGTTAGCAGAGGGGGGTGTGGGGGAGTAGTAGCTACCCATCTTATTCACATACCTGAGTTTGTTACTTACTTTGCTTGGAGGTAGGACTTCAAGGGGGACTAGTGCTGGCAGGCCAATCTGTATAAATAGCTACAGATTTGTATCGTTAGGAAAAATGACAAACTTATAACAGAGTTTGTATTTTTCCTAACATACAAACCCGAATTCTTTACTATAGGAGATATTCAAGCGCGAGCTGGAAAATACGGCAGAAAAACCTTAACAAGGTCGTTAACAACCGGACAGGTAATTACCCACCTGACAGTGGTGGGGGACCGCCGGTCGGTAGCTGCTGTTTACCTTCAATCGGATTCTAGTTAGGACTATCCTAGGGGGGCGGTGATGGAGGGAAGATTTGTGTAAAGAATTTGGGTTTATGTTAGGAAAAATACAAACTCTGTTATAAGTTTGTCATTTGTTCCTACACTAAATACAAACCCTCATTCTTTACCATAGGAGACTTAGTCTTGAGGCCAGGGTGGCCAAGAAGTTCCCTATCTTTAGGGAAGATAGTCCTCAGACTAGACTCTTTTGAAGCAACAATCTTCCGTTATCTTCTTTCTTTGTAGATTCCCAGAATCTCAGTACGACTGAAGGTTTGCAACTTCATGGAAACAAATGTTTCAGGAGGAAGTGGGTCAGGAACATTCGACTCGGACCCCTTCAAACTTAGGATTCCCCCGAACCTGCCAAGGGGAAACCTCGTGACCACGAGTATAAATTATACTCTGTGAGAGGAATCAGATGAGTATCATACCTTATTTCCATTGGCGAGTCCAGCTGAAACTGGATACAGGCTAGGATTCCCAGATGTGGGGGAGAAGGAGACGAAGAAGATCGATGGATGTCCTTCTTAAAACCTAGTGTAACCCAGAATCCTCAACCAATGGTTACTGTCCCCTGAAAGGGCGTAAGGTAGTAACAGCATCTGTTGACCTATCACAATAGGCCCTATAAAAAGGGTGTCTAGAGACCTATGTGTCTCATCACTCAAATAGTGAGCAGTTAATGTAGATTAGCATTTCCAGACCCCAACACTTAAGACTTGGGAGACTGAGAAAAATCTCTTAATGCCAGAGAGGCAGCCACTCCCCTAACTTGATGTGCTCTGGGTTGTGCTGTCTCTGAGTCTCCGTGAAAAGACCTCGCAATAACTTCTTAAGTCAGAGAGAGATGGTGTTGCGAGAGATTCTCTTCTTTACCCTGTTGGTACAAGGAAGATATGACGGAGACGTGGTCTGAAAAGTCTGGTGCGCCTCAGATATTTCTTTGACGCCCTGACTGGGCATAGTAACGACTGGACTGCATCCTGTGTTACCTATTGAGAGTGGAAATTCTCGAAATCTCCCATCGGTAGATGAAGGATTATGAATCTTGCCACCAAGCCTGGTACGAAGTTGCGAGACACTTGCCCCCCCCCCCATCTCTTAGAATGGGTGACGTAAGACAGACCATGTAGCTCACTGACCCTTTTAGCAGAGGACAGAGGTACGAGGAAGACGGTCTTAAGGTTCAGAGAGTAGTCTGAGGCCCTTAAGGGCACATAGGGCAGACCCTTCAGCGAAAGTATGACACGTCTCAAGGAGATGGTCTAATCTCAAGTGGGGGGGCAAGATCACTCCAACACCGAAACAACCAAGGTGATGTCTACTGAGGCGGAGAGGTCAACCCTTTCTCCATCAACAGATGAGGCTCAAGGCTGCGCGATAGCCCTAAATCGCCGAGACTGAGAGAAGCTTTCCTCACTGAGGTACAAAAGGAAGTCTGGGAACTACTGATCCCTCCTTTTGAGGATCCAATTGCTTCACATTGTCGCTGTTGTAGCGATTAAGAAGTCCATTGTCTTAGCCCCAGCAGTTAGGACTTCTTGTAGGGTCTGCCTAGAGTTTTGGTTTGACAAGTCCTCGTGGCTCGCAAGGTAGCCGACTGTATCAGACCACGTGTCAAGCAAGAAGGGACGGTGAAGTCGCTTCCCTTACCGAGGTTTCTGTGACTGAGAAGAGCCTGGAAGAGTTGAGTGTCTCTTCGAGAATAGTCTGGTGTGAGCCTCGCCGTGAGGGGATCTAAGATCAGAAGAGATGATTGACGTCTCTGAGCTCGGAGAACAGACCAGGTTTAAAGATCGCTCAAGAAAGGCAGAGGCGAGGGACAGTGACATTGCACTAGCCGTTAGGACAATGTCCTAGAGACTGACCATTTATGGTCAACGACAAAGCCTCCTCTCCATCCCAGCTAAGACCAGGGGAGGCCAGGTAGTGGCTGCTGAAGACTCAGCAGATAGATCTATAGGCTCCCGCCAACCTTAGCTTACAAGGATGGTAAGGTTGTAGGCACTGAAGGCTCTAACGAGTCTGGGCGGGACTCGAACCCCAGACTGTCAATACATAACCTGTCTAAGGCTGGAGAGTCAAAGGGTCGAGGAGACAAATGCAAATCACCAAGGCATGCGATATAACATAGTTCTTAGAGTCCTTAAATAGGAGGATTCTAAGTCCCTCGACGGCAGCACTCACGAGGAATCCTCAGGCTGCGATAATTCCTCGCGTGTTATTACAGGAAAAAGTGGAGACGCGAGTAGCAGACAAACCTTATATCTTACCCCTCGTATCTTTCTTATCGAAAGGGGTAGAATGGTAGAAGTCGGAGTGTCTGGAAGTAATGGCGAAGACCGCTGACGAGAGTCGGAAGGCTCTGTCATAAGAGTAAACTCTTAATGACGATGATCGCGTGCATAGCGCTAATTGCGCGCGTGCACGGACACTCTGTGCTAATTGTTACGAGAGCCCGACTACTCCGTATAACTGAAACTCGAAGGTTCCAAATCGTGTGAACTCGAAAGTCCAACGCGACAGAGGCCCGAAGGACTCCTAAGGTCATGAGAACCCGTAGGATAAACATGACGAAAGTTTAAAGGTTCCTGATCACGCCCGGCGAAAGGGTGATTGTCACGAGACCCCGAGGGGTCAACGTGAGGGGAACCAGTAGGATCAAAAAGATGTCTCCTACCAGCACGAGGGGGAGAACGTCAGGGATGAAAATAACTCCTCCACAGGGTAGATTTGTTCTCCCGAAGGAGAATGCCGCTTAATACAAGGCTCTCACTCCGCCCCTGGAGGAGAACCAAAAAGCGTAAGAGGGAGGAGCGTAGATCAGTAAACTCCTACCAGTTTCTTCTCGTGATTAGTAGGAAGGTTCTCCCTAAAGAGATCACCTAAAACAAGCTTTCTCCCTGCCCTATGGCGAAAAGCGTAGGCGTATTAACTTTTCTCTCTCAACGAGGGAAAAGTCTTCCCGAAGGAAGGATTGCCAAAGGCAAGATTTCTCCCCTCTTGATGGGGAAAAGCGTAGGTTTAATAATTTCTCTATCGCGAACGAGGGAGAAGTCCTCCCGAAGGAGGACATCGCCTAAGGCAAACTTTCTCCCGGATCTATGGGAAAAAAGCATAGGCGTAATAATCTCTCTCTCTCCCGAAGGAGGACGTCGCTTAATACAAGTTTTCTCCTAGTTCTAGGGAAAAAACGTAGGCGTAAAAATCTCCCTCTCGTGAACGAGAAAGGAGTCCTCCCGAAGGGGGACTTGGCATAAGACAAGCTTTCTCCCTATTCATGGGGAAAAAAAGCATAGGCTTAATAATCTCTCTCGTGAACGAGAGAGAAGTTCTCCCGAAGGAAAACATTGCCTAAGACAAGCTTTCCCCCAGTTCTATGGGAAAAAAGCAAAGGCGTAATAATCTCTCTCTCGCGAACGAGAGAGAAGTTCTCCCGAAGGAAAACATTGCCTAAGACAAGCTTTCCCCCAGTTCTATGGGAAAAAAGCGAAGGCGTAATAATCTCTCTCTCGCGAACGAGAGAGAAGTTCTCCCGAAGGAGAACATTGTCTAAGACGAGCTTTTCCCCCAGCTCTATGGGAAAAAAGCGAAGGCGTAACAATCTCTCTCTCGCGAACAAGAGAGAGGATCTTCTGAAGGAGGGCATCACCTAAGGCAAGTTTTCTCCCAGTTTTACGGAAAAAACGTAGGCGTAAAAATCTCCTCTCGTGAACGAGAGAGAAGTCCTCCCGATGAAGGACATCGCCTCAGCCAAGCATACTCCCAGGGAGAAGTTCCCCCCGATGGAGGCATAAGCCGTAGACTTGCTTTTCCCCAGCTCCAGGGGAGAAAGCACAGTCTTCGGGGACGAGATAGCAGAGGTAAAACTCATTAAGCTGTTCGCAACTCCTTACGAAGGAGGGAAGGTTGCTGACTGTCTGAAGTGGGGAAGCTTTCCCTCGGAAGGGGGATGGATCTTTCACGCAGTCCAATTCCGAGGAAGGTTATCACTCCCTCGTAAGGGAAGGATCTCTAATCCCTGGAGGTGAACCTCCTGTCAGCAATCTAAGTTTCCCAATAAGTTGATCAAGTTGCAGGTTGACAACGAGTGTTACCTCGTAACATGGGCAGCTCATGAGCTGCCACATGAAGCGCAGGATAACGAACAGAGCGGCAGAAGCCCTCGGCATCGCATTCTACGTCGCTGCTATCTGGGTGTTTTCTTTTAGCCTCTCTAGCACGTTTCCCTTTTCCCTTCTGCTCTCAACCGAAGAGAAGAAGGGGCGAACCCCTGCATCTTCTTTCGAGGTTTCCGAGAGACTCGAAATCCTTAACTCATTAAGGAGCAAAGGAATTAGGGAGGTTGTCCTGTCTGAAATACGGGAGCGAGGGATTGACCCTGCGAGTGTATGATCGGAGATTTGCGTGTGTAGCGCTAATTGTGAGCGAACACCTGCATGACTGGGGTCTGAAGACTCTGCCATAAGAGTAAAACTCCTGATTGTTATGGGCGTAGTGTTGGATGGGCGTACGCGAACACTCCGCGTGACAAGAATCCGAAGACTCTCTGACCTAAGAGTAACACTCTTGATGACTTGTGTCACGAGAACCCGAAGGTTTAGCGTGATCGCGAGTGCCCCTAGAGGTTGTGTTGCGAGAACCCGAAGGTTCAGCGTGAACGTGCGTGCCCCTAGAGTTTGTGTTGCAAGAACCCGAAGGGCTAGAGCAACGGGAAAACAGAAGTCTCCCTTGTCACGAGACACCGAAGTGTCAACGAGACTAAATGCATGAAAACCCGAAGTTTCAGCAACTAGCTGTGAGAAAACAAAGTGATAGCGCACCGGGAAACCGAGGTTTCCTTGTCACGAGACCCCAAAGGGTCAGAGATCGAGAATTCAAAGGCGAGAGCGATCTCTCTGAAGATAGAGAGAAAAACAAGAAGCGCTCTATCTGACTTTTTCTAGAGCGGACGGAGACCCTCAAACTAATATGCGAAGAAGAGGGTTCGAGGTTAGGACGTGCTTTGCCCTTGGCCACGCTCCTGGTTTCTTAGATGATCCCTCGCACCACGACGACAGCGAGGCAGAACGATGACGAGAGGGATCGTTCTTCTCAGGTTTGTGGCACGAGTGTATATAATCTCGAGGCAGGGATTCTCGGGGAGAGACAGAAGGCGAGAAAGAGCGAGAATGATAACATCTCTTCCTATTTCGCCTGTCTCTTCGGTGAGAATATCTAGGTGAAGGCATAAACGGGCGTGCGGGAGAGTTATCTCGCACGTCTGTGCCAGCCGTAGGGAGCGCGCGCGCAGGAGAAAATTCCCTATAGTGGAATCATATGGGCGCGCGGGCGTGTGCGCATATCCTTGCGGATGCGGGAGAAGGCTGGTGCGCCGGTAAGTGCTGGCGCGTTGATAAGCGCTGCCGTGTTGCAAAGCGCTAGCGCGTTGGTAAGCACTGGCGCTGCGGGAAAAGGCAGCATGGCTGCCTTGTCAGAAGACCTTCTAACAGTAGAAAGTTGACGCGCAGGTTTTACCTGTCGCGTATGATGGTGTTGGGCGCATATGCGCACGTGGAGGAGAATGTTGGCACGCGGGAGCACATAGGAGAGCACTGGCGCGCAGGAGAGTGCCATTGCGCTGAAGATCGGTGGCGCGCAGGAGTTTGTGCGCAGGTGAGCGCATGGCGCGTGATGGAGTTATGCTCTTGTTGGAGCGTATGCGCATGTTGGCGCATACGCTCTTGATGCCCTATGTTAGGGTAAGAAGGAAGCGCTCTTAAGTTTGTGACCAGAGCGCTTAGTCTAGCGGCGAGACATCTCGTGAAGAGACAGAAGTCGAGGAAGAGCAAGAACGATTATGTCTCCTCCTATGTTACCTGTGACTCCGGAGAGAACGACTGAGCAAAGGAGTGCGATCTCTCCTTTTACTCTTCTCTATCGCTCCCTCCTAGCCTCCGAAGAGAGGAGGACAATGAAGTGGAGGAGGAGGAGGAGAAGGTACTGTGAAAACCCCTTCTACATACCTGGCAGGGGAACCCATCCTCCACAGAGTAGCAGAACACCCATGAGCTCCGTAACGGGGCATAGGGAAGAGGATCCACATCCAGCGGTGACATAAAGGCATCATGAACACTTCCTCAAAATATAGGACATCATCTACAAAGAAAAAGAAAAAGGATTAATCAAAACTCAAAAAAAAAAAAAAAAAAAAAAGAAAGGCTAGTCTGCCAGCAAATAAAGCAGGAGCAGTGGTGTTACCACTGCGACGGCTAGAATTCGATTGAAGGTAAACAGCAGCTACCGACCGGCAGTCCCCCATCACTGTCAGGTGGGTAATTACCTGTCCGGTCGTTAACGACCTTGTTAAGGTTTTTCTGCCGTATTTTCCAGCTCGTGCTAGAATATCTCCTATAGTAAAGAATGAGGGTTTGTATTTAGTGTAGGAACAAATACAAATTATTTCCAAACTTGTCATGTTTTCCGTAACTAAAATACAAACCAATGCTATTTATAGGGGTTAACTTACCCATTAGGAGGGTGGAAGTCCCTGCCAATCTGGCTTTTTGGCTTTGACCAGGGGATTCCCCTCTATGTGTGTTAGCACACAGTAGGTGGAAACCCCACACCTTGCTAAAACCTTGCAATGCATGGTCTGCGGCCTACACAAACTACTATATAAGTTTGTGATACTAGCAATGTGACTGTCAAGGTAAGATTTCTTCTGAGTCATAGGAATCGTCCGAGGTCACCTAGACATACCCAATACCCTCCTTGCCAAGGTATGGGGACGTAACAGTATTGACACAATACCAAGTTACACAATGGTTTACCTGTAGTTAGTTGAGGTCAGCTTTGCAGAGGACCCTGGATGCTGATTTCCCCAAGAGATGGGAGGATGAAGAAAAGAAAGAGCAAGTCACTCTTATTCATTTACTCAGACTAAAACTGGGTAACCAATGCACTCAACCTCCTGCTACTTGTCCATCAAGGAGCTTGAGGTGTTAAACTAGTTGTTGTGCAGCCACCACAGGACCGATAGAGAACTTATCGAGTCTCCTGTGGGTTATGTCTTGCAGCTAGTGGGCAGAGAAGGTTGTTTGAAGTTTCCACACGTCCGCTGGTAGAACCTGTGCCACAGAGTAGTTTCATTTGAAGGCCAGGGATGTAGCAATGCCCCTGACGTCGTGTGCTTTGGGTCGACGTGTCGGAGTAGGATCTGCATTTAGTGCAATGTCAATGACCTTGCGAATCCTGGCAGAGATGGTGTTCTTCATGATCGTTCTCTTGACCTTTCCCGTGCTGATGAACAGTGCTGGTACACGGGGGCAAGCTGCTGATGTTCTTTTGAGGTAGTACCTCAAACTCCTTAATGGACATATTAAAAGTTGATCTGGGTCGTCAGTTACAGAATGGAGACCCATTATCTGGAAGGAATCGAATCTAGGATAGTCTATTCCCGGATTTTGAGTCTTTGCAACAAACTCAGGGACGAAGCTGAAGCTTACCTCTCCCCCATCCCCTTGAATGGGCAATGTCATACAAGAGAACATGAATTTCGCTAACTCTTTTAGTCTTTTGGCCTATGCCAAGGTGAGTAGAAACACCGTCTTCAAAGTGAGGTGGCGATCTGTTGCCTGGCGTAATGATTCATAGGGAGGACTCTTCAGGGACCGAAGGGCCCGAACCATGTTTCATGGAGATCTCACTTCCGACTGGGGACAGGTAAGTTCATATTTTTATATGAGGAGAGAAAGTTCCAGCGAAGAGGAAATATCTACTCCTTTCAGCTTAAAGGGACCTCTGCCGCGAAAGCTTGAAAGACAGCCCTCACCAGGGCTCCAAACCACGGTTCCTGACCTATTGCGGTGCTAGCTAAAAGATCCCCAGCAGGCATTGTCGAAGAGGGTTTCTGCAAGGGAGCCTTGCCTGAGATCAATGAAGACCTAGTGGGAGACTGTAGTTCCAAAGTTTCCTTAGGAGGAAAAGGGACTGGTCATGAGGGGGGCTCCCCAGGAACCCTGAACATTTGTGAAGATCGTTGGGAGACATTCCTGTCTCTCTCTTTTTCTCTCCGGCGAATGCGATGCCCTGCTTTTGCGAGGAGGAGAACGAGGAGAGGTGACCGGCAAGGAGGCAAATGTCTGTGCTCTGTAGAGCGCCTGAGGGCTCGGAAAGGAGAAGGGTTGTAAGATCTCCCTTCACGAGAACAACGACGTTCCTTAGAACAGTGCCGTTCTGGCAAGGGCTAACAATGGCCAAGGGATAGTCGCTGTATAGCAGGTGAGCGATCACAAGACACCGAAGACTGACAAGCGGTCACCTGTTGACGAGCTGCTGATGGAGAATGCCGCATGCCTGCCGATCATTTAGGAGATCAGCACATTGGCGAGCAGTGAGGGAGTGATTTCGTTTGACTTCTGACGAGTCGCTGGTGAACAACAAGCCGACAGCGCCTAGCGAGCAGTCGAACGCTGATGGTGAGCAGGTGAATGGCGAGATGTCGGAAAATGACGAATTGGTGATTGGTGAACCGTAGAACAGTGAACTGTAGGTGAACGGTGAAAGGCTGGGGAGAGGTGAGTTGTTCATGAATGGCGATCAGCTGCTTGTTGAGGAGCGGGCGAGAGACGAGGAACCGGGTGACTGGAACCAGTTGGCAAACAGCAGTTAGTTGGCGAGCAGTTGGCGAGGAGTGTTGGACTGACAAACGCCGAAAGTCTAGCGAACGACGAGCCTGAGGCAAGGCCGTTGATACAGACGAAGGTCGGGAACCAGATGGTTAGCGACGAGACTGACGGTGTCTCGGGGATCGTTCAGCAGCAGATGGTGAAGCGTCAAACAGCGGTCTCTTTGCCAAAGGCGAAGGAGAACGTCTGAGGTGTCGAAGGCTACGAACTCTGTGAGATCATTGCCTGCAAGGGCGAGTTTCCGCAGGGGAGGGCTGACCAGCAAGCAGGTCTGTGGCAGGGGGGTCTCTCTTGCAAACGAGAGAGGTCATCACCCGCAGAAAAGACTAGACTCAGACTTTGCTCTGCCCCTGAAGGATGATCGGCAAGGGGGGGAGTGCATTCCTCAGCAACGGGAGCAAGAGCGAGGACGAGGCATGGCGGGAATCGACAGGCAAGGCAGCAGAGGACTCCTAAGGGTGAAGAAGATATATATTGGGTAGAGACAAAGGATCTACTTCCAAGGCGAAAGAACGTTGCCATTCAGCACCTTGCTGAAGGAGCTGCAACAAAACCTCCTTCGAAAAAGGGGCATACAATCCCAGGGACGGCCACATCTGAAAAATATCAAAAGCATTATGGATTCCCTCATGGGGAGAGGCTTGGGGAAGCAGCACCATCTCTCGAGAACCGAGGTTGTCCAGGAGTTAATTGACCTGTACTACTGTTCGATGGTTTTGGTTTCTTCTGCTTCGAGGAAGACCCTGTAGGAAAAGAATCCCTTTTAGCCTTCTTCTTCTGTCATCGCTAAAACCGTTCCCACTGGGAGGCAGACCACTCCCAGAATTCATCACAAGTATTATCGGTATCACACCGTTGACCTCTACATGCGGGACACAAACAGTGAGGATCAGTGCCTATTGAGGACATAAATGTTCCACAAGAGTGGCCCTCAGGTCCTGGGCAGGTCCACATTGCTGGCAAGAAGTCCCACATACACACACTGGAAAGAAAAAGCAGAAAAGATTAAAAATAGCTGCCAAAAATTTGGTGAGAAGAGCGGTAACAACCGTTCTCCAGCCGAGCCAAAAGCAAAGTGAGAAACAACACAGGTGTGTGAGTGAGAGGTAGCCACTACCCCCCAGCCCCCCACTAACTAGCGGGTGGGTGGTTAACCCTCACTAAACATCTAATAGCTCGTCTTTCAGCTTTGCCAAAAGTAATACTGTACCCTTATAAATAGTGTTGGTTTGTATTTTAGTTACGGAACAAAGGCGGTTATTTATATTTGTTTAGGAACAAATACATGACATATCTTTATTAAGTAAAAGACCTATGCCAACTTCTAATCTGATAGATTAAACCATAAATTGATGACATATACAATACTGTGATACACTCTTCATATGAAATATGACAAATTTGTAAGTAATTTGTATTTTTCCTAACATACAAACATGGAGCTATTAATAGGGGTATCCTTTCGGCGAAGCTGAAAGACGAGCCAAGAATACTTTTAGCGAGGGGTAACCACCCAATCCGCTAGTTAGCGGCAGGGGGTAGTCAGCTACCCCCCTCACTTACACATCTGGGCTGAATAACCACTATACTTTCTGGCAGGACTTTTTGGTGGACTGGGCAGGCAGGCCAATCTATATAAATAGCTCCTGATTTGTATGTTAGGAGAAATACTAATTACTTAAAAATTTTTCATTTGTTCCGACACAAATATAAACCCTTCGTTATTGAAAGGGGATGACTTATCTTAGAGGGAGGAAGTCCTCACCAACTGACCTTGGCATTTAACCCGAACTTCTCTCTCCTTCAATATGGGACAGAAGATATTAGGAACCCTTCCCTCGCTAAAATAGTTGTGTTACGCACAATTAGCGGCCTGCAGAAGCCGTGTGTTCATGATACTAACAATGTGGCTGGTCTTAGTGAATAGGATCTTGAGTCATAGGAATCTGTGAGTACTGAGACTTTGCCCAATAGCCTCCCTCTCAAGGGTATTGGGGACACAACAAGTATTATTTCTATACATTACAGTACTTAGGATACACAAGCAAAATGAATCTTACCTACAGAAGGTGAGGTCAGCTGTGCTGAGTACCGTGGTGCCGAGTTGCCTGGGGGAAGAAGGTGAAAGGAAGAAGGAAGCCAGTCACTCTTTACTCATTCACCCCAGAATGACCCGGGTAACCTCAGCCCTCAACCTTCTGCTACTTGTCGACAAACGTGGGTTTGCGTGACAAGGACCTGAAGGTCCGCAAGGGTTACAAGAGCCCGGGGGTTCAGCATAACTGGCGAGACGAGAGCCCGAGGGCTCAGCATAACCATGGTTGCGAGAGCCCGACGGCTCAGCGTAACAGGGGTTGCGAGAGCCCGGCGGTTCAGCGTAACAGGGGTTGCGAGAGCCCACAGGCACAGTGCAAAAGGAGACCGAAGACTTCGGATTACAAGAGCCAGAGGGCTCAGTTCAACGGGGAGCCAA
Organism: Palaemon carinicauda; assembly: GCF_036898095.1. Lineage (NCBI taxonomy): Eukaryota > Metazoa > Arthropoda > Malacostraca > Decapoda > Palaemonidae > Palaemon > Palaemon carinicauda. The sequence continues at coordinate 85,044,520 of NC_090725.1, forward strand.
AGACTCTGAGTTACGAGAGCCCGAAGTCTCAGCATAACGGGTGGCGCGAGAGCCCAAAGGCTCAGCGCAATGGGAATCTGAAGGTTCCGGGCCACGAGAACTCGAAGGTTCAAAGTGATTAGGACCCATAGCCCCAAGCTACGAGAACCCGAAAGTTCATAGTTGCCAGAGCTAAAAGACCTAGCGTGACAGGAACCCAAAGGTCCCAGGTTGCAAGAGTACGAAGGCTCAATGCAACGGAAGCCCGAAGGCCGCGGGTCACACAAGCCCGATGCAAGACCGTCAGTCGACCCCGAAGGGGCATTGTGATCGAAACCCGATAGTTCGAAAAGGCGTCTCCTTACCACTGGGGGAGGAGCATGCCAGGGGTGAACAGGGGTCAAAAACTCCTCCACCCGCCGAACATCTGAAGGGGAACGTCCAGCAGAAACCACCCCAGAAGGAGACTGCTCAAGCCCAAGAAGCTTTGAAGCTACCTCTCTGCCGAGTAGAGGTTTGTTCTCCATCACCTAGGACTGAGCTCTGCCCTCGCCCTCTGAGGTAGAAACGTAGGTGTAAGGAGACCGCTGGCGATAAGCTTTTCTCTCTTGCGAGCAAGAGAGGTATTCCCCAGGAGGGGAAACTTGCTTTGGACCTTGCTCCTCCACCGCCCCTGGTGGAGTTGCAACATCTTCAGCGTTGGCCGAGAGGGACCAGAAGCCTGACGAACGGACAGCAGCCCCTGCACCCACAGGAGAAGGTTCAACTTCCGCGGAAGAAGACAAGAGCCTCAGCTCAACTCTCAACTGAAGGAGTCTGAAAAGAACGTCCTTAGAAGGATCAGTACCCAGTGATGGCAAAAACGACAGCAAATCAGAAATTGAGCAGGCACTCCCCGAAAGACGGGCAGGACCGACTCACTAGGAGAGTCAATACCATCCAGAGTCCTACGAGGTTGACCTGCAGTAACCAGGGCTGTGCTGCTACTTGGTTGTTCCCCAGAGAGGACCGGTGGAGGAGCAGCTTCGGGAGGAGGTTGGGGGTAGAAGAAGACCGCTGTCTCTTCGACTTCAAGGATGACCTCGAAGGCAAAGAATCACGATTGGCCTTCTTCTTCTTCCATCTCCCGAGCCTCTCCCACGGGGAGGTAGACCACTCCCTACAGGTGTCATCCCGTGAACACCGACGGCCTTGGCAAGCCAGACACAGCAGGTGAGAGTCCGTCTCCACGGCAGATATGAAAGTACCGCAAGAGCGGCGTACAGGACCAGGACATGTTCACATTGGGACTCAAGCAGCAAATCAAGCACAAGGTTAAAAGAAAATGAATACAGTATACTGTAAGTATTATTTAATGATGTCTAAACCAGGAGAGAGCGGCATCAAGACCGTTCGCCACCGAGCCAGAAAGTAAAGTGGTTACTCAGCTCTAGTGTGTGTGAGTAGGGTGGTTACCCCTCGCTAAAATTATTCTTGGCTCTTCTTTCAGCTTGGCCGAGAGGATATCCCAATAAATAGCGAAGGGTTTGTATTTGTGTCGGAACAATCATATTTTCCATGACCTAAAACAACAGTGGTGCAATTCACCTAAGTTAGAAATTATCCCGACAAAATAGTTAATAACAGTCAAAGAAGCTAAAAGCAATTATGATGACCCAAATCAGCAAGAAATACAGGTATGATAAAAAATATCATTCTAATAACTACTCAAAATGCAATGATAAAGTAGAATTTCTATATATTTTATCTGTAGCAAAAAATAATATGCCAAAGATTAATGAGAAATGATATTTTCATAATAAAATAAATTTTTGAATATACTTACCCGCTGGTTATATAAAAGAGCTGGTTATATAAAAGAGCTGAAGTCCCTGACGCCAGGGCAGAAATTCAAATCTCGCGCTATCGAAGATACGCCAGGTGTACCAACCGCACCCTAGCGGTAGAACAGGTGGAACTACACACCAACTCCAGTTCTTCCATGCCTCATAGCCATACCATAGGTAGTCTCTAGAGGGGAGGAGGGAGGGTGTTAAATTTATATAACCAGCGGGTAAGTATATTCAAAAATTTATTTTATTATGAAAATATCATTTTTAAATATAAAACTTACCCGCTGGTTATATAAAAGAGCTGATTGACACCCCTTGGTGGCGGGTCAGAGACAGCTACATATAGAAAATTCACTTAAGGGTTACATACAATAAACTTATGCAGTTCTCACCTGATAAGGAAGCTGACAGCAATGATACTCTGCCTCATTTCGTCCGCTATCCTTAAGAGATCCAGTAATCCACTCGGGCTGAAAATCTCTAGGAGCTGTCAAACGGTACAAACACCTATAACATGACAGGACCTCAACCAATACCCTTGTTCCGGGTGCACTCAAGGAACAAATTGACCACCTAGCCAAATCAAAGATTGCGGAAGACTGACGCCCAATCCCCACAAACAACCATAACAAACGAGTTCCAAGAGATAGAAAAGGGGTATTAGGAAAAAAGGGAACGTAGTGGTAGATCATTCACCTACTATCGCATTAGCCGCTATAAAAGGACCCAACGTAAAAAAGTCCTCATAGCGAGTCTGAACATTCTTCAAATAATGGGATGCAAAAACAGACTTACTTCTCCAAAATGTTGTATCCATCAGACTTTGCAGAGAACGGTTCTGTTTAAAGGCCACTGAAGTCGCTACCGCTCTGACTTCATGTGTCTTGACTTTGAGGAGCCTCTGATCCGACTCATCACACTGAGCATGAGCTTCTCGAATCAACAATCTAACGAAAAAAGACAAGGCATTCTTAGACATGGGCATCGAGGGTTTCCGGACTGCACACCACAGAGCGTCTGAGTTACCTCTCAGATTCTTAGTTCTGTCCGCATAGAACCGTAGAGCTCTAACTGGACAGAGAACCCTTTCCAATTCACCGCCAGCCAAATCAGAAAGGTTAGAAATCTCGAAGGATTTGGGCCATGGTCGAGAAGGGTTTTCGTTCTTGGCCAGGAACCCCAGTTGCAAAGAACAAATGGCTTTCCCATTCCGAAAACCAATGTTCTTGCTTAAAGCGTGAACTTCACTAACTCTTTTCGCAGTGGCGAGGGTAACTAGAAAAAGGGTTTTCAAGGTTAAGTCCTTAAATGAAGCCGAGTGTAAAGGCTCAAATCTGTCACTCATGAGAAATTTAAGGACAACATCCAAATTCCAGGCGATGGGAGCTGTTTGAATCTTCTTGGTCGTATCAAAAGACCTAAGTAAATCTCGTAGATCTTTATTATCAGAAAGGTCTAGGTTCCTGTGTCGAAAAACCGTCGCCAACATACTCCTGTAACCTTTAATAGTCGATGACGAGAAGTTATGCTTAACTTTAAGGTCAAAGAAAAAATCTGCTATTTGGGAAAGCGATGTACTGGAAGAGGAAATCGCGTTAGTTCTACACCATTCCCTGAACAACTCCCACTAGGACTGATACACCTTGATGGTTGAAGACCTTCTTGCCCTTGCAATTGCCTTGGCTGCCTTCTTCGAAAATCCTCTAGCTCTAGCGAGTTTTTCGATAGTCTGAAGGCAGTCAGACGTAGAGCTCGGAGGTTTTGATGATTTCGGGCCAAGTGAGGTTGTCTGAGAAGATCGGGTCTCATGGGAAGGCTTCTCGGGACATCCACCATCCATTCCAGTACCTCTGGAAACCAGCTCCTTGACGGCCAGAACGGAGCTATCAGTGTCATTCTGGTCTCCTCGTGTGAAATGAACTTCTGAATCACTTTGTAAAGCATCTTGAACGGAGGGAAAGCATAAACCTCCATGTGTGACCAGTTCATCAGAAAAGCGTCTATGTGTAAAGCTTCGGGGTCTGGAACCGGAGAGCAGTAACACTCTAGCCGTTTGGTCTTCGCGGTGGCAAAGAGGTCCACGAGAGGTCGACCCCATAACCGCCACAGACTCTTGCAGATGTCCGGGTGCAGAATCCATTCTGTGGAGAGAACCTGACCTTTCCTGCTGAGTCTGTCTGCGCTCACATTGTTGACCCCCTGGATGAACCGCGTCAAAAGAGTCACCTTCCTTTCCTCCGCCCAGATGAGGAGCAGTCTTGCAATCTCGAACAGAGGCCAAGAGTGGGTCCCGCCTTGTTTCGCAATATAGGCCAGAGCTGTCGTGCTGTCCGAATTGACTTGGACTACCTTGCCCCTGATCTGCTTTTCGAAGCCGATGAGAGCTAGATGAATAGCTAAAAGCTCTTTTTGATTGATGTGGAGAGAGGTTTGCTCCACCGTCCAAGTCCCCGAAAGTTCCTGCTTCTCTAGAGTGGCTCCCCACCCCGAATTGGAGGCGTCGCAACACAACACGAGGTTTGGGTTCCTCTGAAGTAAAGACAAGCCTTCTTTCAGTCTGGGCTCGTTGTTCCACCATTGAAGATGAGACTTGATGGAAGTCGAGATGGGAATGCAATCCCTGTCGAGGCTGTCCCCTTTCTTCCAATGGCGGTTGAGATGAAACTGAAGAGGACGCAAGTACAACTTCCCCAGGGTCACGAACTTCTCTAACGACGAGAGAGTCCCCAGAAGACTCATCCAATCTCTGACGGAGCAAAGATCTCTCTTCAGGAACGTTTGTACTTTTAGGAGGGCTGCTTGGATTCTCACCGACGACGGAAAAGCCCGAAAACTCCGACTGTGAATCTCCATCCCCAAATAAAGAATCTCCTGGGATGGAATGAGTTGTGATTTTTCCGAGCTCACCAGAAGACCCAGTTCTCTGGAGAGATCCAAAGTCATCTTGAGGTCCTTCAAACAACAATCGGCTGAGGAGGCTCTTATCAGCCAATCGTCCAGATACAGAGAGGCCCTGATTCCCCTCGAATGCAGCATGCTTGCCACGTTCAGCATGATCTTGGTGAACAATAGAGGAGCCGTGCAGAGTCCGAAACAAAGAGCCCTGAACTGGAAGACCTTGTTTCCGTCCATGAACCTCAGATAACGTCTGCAGCTGGGATGAATCGGAAGGTGGAAATAGGCATCCTGAAGATCTAAAGAGACCATCCAATCGTCCTTCCTCACAGCTGCCAGAACTGTTTTCTGAGTCTCCATAGTGAACGTCGAGTTTTGGACGTAACCATTTAGCACACTTACGTCCAGAACCGGTCTCCACCCCCCGGAACTCTTGGGTACTAGAAAAAGGCGGTTGTAAAACCCCGGAGACGTAACATCCTGCACTTCCTCTATTGCTTGTTTCTCTAATAAAAGAGACGTCTGTAGAAGCATGGCTTGTTTCTTGGGACCCTCTCTGTATTTGGGCGAAAGATCCACTGGATCTGTGACTAAAGGAGGATTGGTCAGGAAGGGGATCTTGTAGCCTTCCTTTAACACCTGGACGGACCAGGGGTCCGCTCCATTCCTCTCCCAAGCCTCCCAAAAGTGAGTCAACCTGGCCCCCACTGCTGTCTGAAGGAGAGAGCAGTCAGACTTTACCTCGGCCGGACTTGCCCCCTCTGCCTCTAGGCTTCCTTCCTTCTGGTTTAAAAGAGCCTCTTCCAGAGGGCTTCCCACGAAAGGACTGAGGTCGAAACCCAGAAGAAGATTCCTTAGGTTTACGAGAGGAGAATGACGGAGGCAAAACTTTCCTAGTCGAATGAGTAACTAAGTCATGTGTGGCCTTCTGAGTGAGAGCAGTAGCCACCTCGCCCACCAATTCCTGAGGAAATAAGGAATTAGACAAAGGTGCGAAAAGAAGGCCCGTTTTCTGATAGGGAGACACTCCTGCGGAGAGGAAAGAGCACATCGTGGCCCTTTTCTTGAGAATTCCAGCTGTAAACAAGGCAGCAAGTTCGTTGGAGCCATCCCTCACACCTTTGTCCAAGCAGGACATCAAATGAACCAAACCACTAGTGTCCGTTTCCGTCATATCAGAGACCCTCTTACTCAAAGCCCCCAAAGCCCAGTCCAAAAAATTAAAAACTTCGAAGGCCCTGAAAAGACCTTTAAGCAAATGGTCGAACTCTGGAATGGACCACCAAATCTTCGTCTTCCTTAAGGCAAGACGACGAGAAGCATCTACCAAACTTGAAAAATCCCCTTGTGCAGAAGAAGGAAAACTCAAGCCCAACACTTCACCAGTCTCGTACCACACACTAGATTTAGAGGCTAACCTAGCGGGAGGGAAGGCAAAGGCCGTCTTGCCAAAAGATTTCTTGGAGTCCAACCAAGAACCCATTAACTTCAAGGCCCGCTTAGAGGATCGAGAAAGAACCATCTTGGTATAAACTGGAACCTTAGTAGCTTTACCTAAGATGAATTCAGAAGGCGGAGAACGAGGGGCCACAGGGGTAAAAGAATCCGGGAAAATTCCAGTCAGAATAAGCATAAACTTGCGAAGGTCCACAGCATGCTGATAATGCTTCTCCTCCTCATTCTCAGAGACTTCCTCAATAGGATTATCCTCATCCGACTTTTCCTCTGGTTCGTCTTCTGGCAGTGCAGCAACAGCCGCAGCCTGAACCGAAGGAACAACGTCTGGATGTGACTGCCTGTCAAGGCCAACATCTGTTTCAATCGGATGGGGAGAAGTAGAAGTAGATTGATGCGAAACACGGACATGTAGACGATCATCCTCAACCAACAACTGTCTAGACCGCTTAGAATCCGACTGCTGTTGAACAGAAGAACGCTTGAAATCAGAAGGTAACTGTTGAAGATCGCCGCGAGGTCGCGTAAAGTCCGAGGACTGTTGCTGCGAACGATCAAAGTAGTCAGGATGTCGACGCTGTAAACCAATGTTTTGACGCGACGCGTCCAAAAGTTGTTGCCGCGGGCGATCCACTACTTCAAATTGTTGCCGCGTCTCGTCCACTTGTCGACGCCGATGTTCTTCCCCGCGACCAGAATACGCAAACTGGTCAACCAAAACTCTCTGACGCGACTCATCAAAATCAACCTGGCGTTGAACACTGTGACTGGGAGACCGTCTAAGTGATAACTCGTCAAGACCAGATACCATCGAACGTTTGTGCGATAACTGGTCTGACATCGAACGCCCAGACACAACGCCAACACCTGGTTAATAAGAATCCATCAACGACGAGAGTTGTTCCTTCATAGACAAAAGCGCAGACCATTTCGGATCAACAGAACTCCTAGAAGGAAGATTCGCACCAATGTCACCACGCATTTCGGGGGAAGAAAGCCAATCCGATGGAAGAGGAGGTGCATGAATAGTAACAAGGTCCGAATCGGAAGGAATCATATCCACACGAACACGGTGATCTGAACGTTTGGCCGGAGTGCAAGCGCTGGGAGAACGGAAACGTTCCGGTGAACCCCACGAACTACATCCTGGACGCACAGGCGATTCCCGACGCTGTGAATCAACATGGGTTCGTTTAAGCGGTCTCGACGCTCGCCGCCAGATCTCACTCCCCGACCCTTCATCGGAAGACGGGGATAACGCATGAACCTCACCTTTCCTACGATGAGGGTGAACGACCTGAGCTACGGCAACAGGAACGTTCGAGGGGACGTCTGCACGATTGATGATGCTTCTCGTTCCCTTAAGCCGTTCGACATTACTTCTCCCATGGGTTCGAGAGCTCGAAAGAGGTCTTAGGCTAGGTGAACGACAAGATCGTGCCGACGCACCCTCCGCAACACTAAACACATTATCAACACTTGTCACAACACCAAGAGAGTCACGATTCTTCGGTACCACATCAGACACTCGTGTCGACGCACCCTCCGCAACACTAAACACATTATCAACACTTGTCACAACACCGAGAGAGTCACGATTCTTCGGTACCACATCAGACACTGAAACACTTTCCACAGTTCCGATAGGCTCACGGTTTTTCAATACCTTTAACTCGGAAAAGATAGTATTTCTATCGGCTGCTAAGGACTCAACTTTCTCACCAAGAGACAAAATAGCAGTAAACATGTCCTTCATAGTAGGTTCCTGATCTACCACCACAGGGGAAGGAACAGGATTAGGAACAGGTAAATTAGGTAAGGTTCTATCCACAGATCGGGAAGAACTACGCCTAACTCTATCTCTCTCTAATCTCCTAACATAACGATCGAAAGTAACAAAATCATCATTAGTTAAGGAAAGACACTCATTACACCTATCATCTAATGAACAAAATTTACCCCTACATTTTACACAAATAGAATGAGGATCAATAGATCCTTTAGGAAGTCGTGTACGACAACCCTCACTAACACACCTACGCTGAGCAGGGGAGGATTCGGCCATTTTAAAAGCTAACGTGAGAGACCGACAAGCAAAAAGTAAGGGAAAAAACAATAAAGAAAATCTCAAACAAAAAGATTTCAAGATAAGAACCAAGGAAAATTAATCAACGATAGCTTAAACTCAAAAAAGAACGTTGTACATCACCAAACAACTTCCCAAGAGAGTAAAAACACGAGAGCGAACTTCTATATGTCAGTCAGCTATGACGGCAGAGAGAAGAACTGGAGTTGGTGTGTAGTTCCACCTGTTCTACCGCTAGGGTGCGGTTGGTACACCTGGTGTATCTTCGATAGCGCGAGATTTGAATTTCTGCCCTGGCGTCAGGGACTTCAGCTCTTTTATATAACCAGCTCTTTTATATAACCAGCGGGTAAGTTTTATATTTAAAATCTACATGTTACTAGTACCAAGCCATAATAGCTTTCATTTCTTTTATAAATGAAACTTTTCAAAAACTACAAAATTGTACCTTAGATATGTATTCCCTGTACATGTTTCAAAACCTACCAAAGGAATATCCTCTGTCACCATTCCCTTGGGATGAGGAAGTCCACCCCAATTTTGAAGTCTTCGATGGGATAATTCTTTCCATTTTGGCTTTGGGGATGAATAAATATTACCCAGAAGTTGCTTTTCCTCTTCTTCGGTGATGAAGTTTGGAATGTAGTATGCACACTCGGGTGCCTAATGTAAAAATAAGAGCATAAGTACAGTAAAGTATTACGAAATCACAAATTTTACAACTAATTTGTATGCTTCCTAATTATGCAAACCTAAATTCCTTAATAGGATTAGTGTATGACCTCAGCAAAGCTGGAACAACATTTAAAATTTAATAAGGCGGTTATAACTACAGTACCGACAGGTAGCAGGGTTCAGCAAGACTAGCACTTTTTACTTTTTGGCCTTGAACAGGCAGCATTATTGATGCATGAAGTGTAACTTTCCTGGGAATTGTCAGAGCACCTGTCCTGTACATGAGCAAAATCAACAACTTCTACCTACCTCTGAACAGTCTGTCCATAGGGATACCAGAGGCAGTAGGTAAGGTCTACACCTGGAATAAATGTTAGTCGGTCACAGGAGAGATACGTTGTTTGGATGTATTTGTAGCTACTATAAGAAATTGGTTTAAATACATTCTATCCATCCCTCCCCTCACCTGAGAGGATAGGGGAGATACTTCCTAATGCATGCTACTGTAAAGGAAGGTGGCTAAGTTAGCAAGCTCACCTGCATCTGACGTCTGGTCCAGCTCATAGCAACCACGAAAGAAGGGTAGAAGGCCAGTCATTCTACCTTTCATTCTAGGCTTAAGCGAGCTAGGCTGGATGCATAGCCTGTTGAGTAGCCACCACAGAATCAAAGGTAAAGGTACCCAAGGACTTGTACATGCAGTATACTCCTGCAGGTAGTGGGAGGTAAAAGATGTCTAACATAGCAGACTCCTGTCTTAATACCTGGGTCACTGACGAGTTCTTGCCAAGTGCTAAGGAGGACCCGATATCCCTAATTAAGTGAACCCTTGCCAGAGTTGCACCTCCAACCCCATCACTGGTTGAGGTATAGGCACAAATAATGGTCTCACAAAACTAGAAAGAAATGGTGTTCTTGGAGCTTCGGATTGAAGCAATGTGGTGCCACCGCAGGACAAAAGGGTCAGTCATTCTGATGTCCTATTGGCATCTCCTGAGAAAAGATGGATAAGGACTTGAACCTAGCAGCAGGCTCCTGTGTCTTGGCCACAAACACAGAAACAAATTAAAGGAGACCTTCCATCCTTCAGAATGACTAGTGACATAAGAGATACCAAACGCTTGGCAACTTACTTCGCCAAAATTAAGGTAAGCCGAAAGACCATCTATAGAGTCAAATCTTTATCTGATGCTTATCTCAAAGGCTTATACAGGGCACACATAAGAGACTTGAGAACACGGGTCACATCCCAATATGGGGCCTGAGGTCCCTGGGTGGACATGACTGCTCGAAACTCATGACCATAGATAACTCCTACAAGAAGCAGAGGTCTAAAATGGAAGTCTGTGCTCACGGTTGAGTGGTAGTCTTTCCCAGCCGCAACCGAGAGGCAGTTCTATTGGTGGATTTATGGACGAGGAAGTCTACAATCTGACCTGGAGTTGCTCTGATCAGGGAAGTACCCCTTCAACGACACTGGAGGGGACCATTATAGGTACCCAAACATCTCCTGAGCAGTCTCTAACAAAAAAAAAAAACTTTCACTCACAGGGAATCCTATAAACTCTAACCATGGAATGCAAATCACTTCATTGACTGGAGGTACTGTACCTCTGAAGGTGTGGCTGAAAAGTGTGTTCCATGGGGTAGTTCTTTTGGGAGCATGACTAGACGTGCTAACAGATTAGGATTCCACTCGTCATGTGGTCATCTCGGAGCCACAAGTCATCATGAAACCTGGTGTGATCAATCAGTTGATCAGTTGGCAAACCAGGTGTCCAGGTGATCCCATAGATGTTTGACAACATCCTCAAATATTTGCCATAGGTCTGAAATAGGGAAATAGAACGCTGGGAGATTTCTGTTTAACAGTGTGGCAAACAGGTCGATTGCCAGTGATCCCCAAAGAGCAAGAAGCATTTCTGCTGCATGAGAATGAAAGTACTGTTTCAAAACTATAACCTGCCACTGGTAACTCCGCATATTTGCTAGTGCATTCCTCTTCCCTGGAATGAATTTCATTGATGGCTCTACAGTGTTGTCCACTGCCCAGATGTGTACCTGTTTCAACAACTTGCAAAGACTGTACAAGACAGTCTCTCCTTCCTTGTTGACATCTGCTATGACAGTAGTGTTGTTGCTCATCAGCACTACTGAGTGCCTTATCAAACTCTATTGGTAAGCTTGTAGTGCTTGGAATGCTGCTCACATTTCCAACGACATGATAGGCACAACATCCCTGAAATTATTTGGACACTCAGGTAGGCCCTCCATCCTCCCTTGAATGCATCTGAGAACAGAAGCATATCTGGAGGTGGGGAGTTGAATACAACTTCCTTGGTGAGGTTTTTTGTTGTTCAGTTACAAGGAAATATTGTTCCGTACCTTCAGCTCCACTGGAACAAGACGGGAAGGAAGATCGCTGGCTGCCAACCAGTGACGCTTCAGACACTACTGAAGTGATTGCTGATTGAGACGACCAAGTGAAATGAGTTACTACGAGAAAAAATGTTCTAGAACACACTTCTACAGCCTAGTTAGGAGTGCTCTCTTGAACAATAATGGTTCCACAACCTCCCCAAGCTTGCTGATGCAATCTTCTGAAGGGAAGACTGGATACTGCTGTCTCAGCATGCCAAGATACTTTATCTTTTGCTTGGGCATGAGACTCTACTTTTACTATTTCTCATGATTTCCAAATCGCGTCAAAAGGAAAGTAGTCAATCTTCAACCTGAAGCAACTGCCAGTTGTCGAGATACTTCAACACACATATCATGATCAAATAGGGTCAAATTGAGACCTGAGTGAACACTCCTGTAAACACTTGAGGAGAGGCAGACAGTCCAAAGTCCGGGACTTTGAACTAGTACATTACTACCCAATGAAAAGGCAAAGGTAATTTCTATAGAACTGAAGGAAGAGTGTTTGGACATACATACAGTATCCTTTAGATCCATCCCTTCCTCTCTTCGACGAGATGTATCTTGTTCAATGGTGATTTTGGAAGGAAACTCTGGAATGCCATTGGAGGGCAAGTAAAGGAAGATCAAAGATCTTTGAAGGGTAGGTGGTATCTCTCCTGAAGAACTTCTACAATCCACTGCTCTGCTCCATGTTGCTGCTACTTTGGCAGATGGCATGACAGGCATCCCATACTTGCGACAGGTAGAGGAAGGGACTGCCAACTTTAGTGTCTCGTTCTTGCATTGGCCAAGCTTGGTACAAAAGAGTGGAGAACTATCCACAGCTTTTGTAGAGGAATAAGCAACTGGAGATCCCCAAAAGTCTTTGGAGGCAGCTGAAGCTTTTTTCACAGCTGATACTGACTACATGGCATAGTCTCCCCATATCAAGGCATATCAAGAGTGTGGACTCTTGATAGTAGCCTCACAATGGGAGTCATGGCTAACCTTCCTCTTCGATGTCTCTTTCCTTCTAAGGAAAGAGATATAGCTTCCAGCACAGAGGCATTTCCTTGTCCAACTTTCCTGGAAAATTGGGAAACATCTGCGTCCCTCCTTTTTAGAACTCCGGTAAATCAGCGGTCACCAAAAAAAAAAAAAAAATGATATTTTGATTATAAAATAAATTTTTGAATATACTTACCCGGTGAATATATAATAGCTGACGTCTCCGACGGCTCGACAGATTCCAAAAACTCGCGAGCGATCGGCATGAAGGTTGCGGGTGTGCCCACCAGCGCCGACTATCGGCCAGATACCGCATATACTTGTAAACAGCTCCAGTTCTTCTCAGTCCCCTAGGTCTCTATCGGGGAGGAAGGGAGGGCCTTTAATTTATATATTCACCGGGTAAGTATATTCAAAAATTTATTTTATAATCAACATATCATTTTTAAATATGAAACTTAGCCGGTGAATATATAATAGCTGATTCACACCCATGGTGGTGGGTAGAGACCAGTATTAATACAATAAAGGCGTATATGCTTAGAGTTTTTGACAGTTATATCATAACAAAACCCAAATAAATATAGGTACCTGGTAAGGAAGCCGACTCTGACGATTACTCTGCCTTGTTAGTCCGCTTTCCTCACGAAGCCCAGCCATCCTCTCAGGATGCTGAAAGACTCCCAGGAGCTGTTATATCCAGGGCGACAACCCATACAACAGGACCTCATCAAAACCCTTAATCTGGGCGCTCTCAAGAAATGACATTTGACCACCCGCCAAATCAAAAAGGATTGCAAAGGCTTCTTAGCCTTCCGTACAACCCAAAACCAGATTAAAAACATTTCAAGAGAAGATTAAAAGGATATTGGAATTAAGGGAATGTAGTGGTAGAACCCTCACCCACTACTGCACTCGCTGCAACGAATGGACCCAGTGTGTAGCAGTCCTCATAAAGAGTCTGGACGTCTTTTAAGTAAAATGAAGCGAACACCGACTTGCTCCTCCAAAAGGTCGCGTCCATAATACTTCGTAGAGATCTGTTTTGCTTAAAGGCCACGGAAGTTGCTATAGCTCTTACTTCGTGCGTCTTGACCTTAAGCAAGCAACGATCTTTTTCACTCAAGTGAGAATGAGCCTCTCGGATTAAAAATCTAATAAAATACGATAAAGCATTTTTAGACATAGGCAATGAGGGCTTCTTAACTGAGCACCATAAGGCCTCAGATCCACCTCGTAAGGATCTGGTACGAGCTAAATAAAACTTAAGAGCTCTAACTGGGCACAGTACTCTTTCAAGCTCGTTGCCTACGATCTCTGATAGGCAAGGTATATCAAAAGATTTAGGCCAAGGACGAGAAGGCAGTTCATTTTTGGCCAAGAAACCAAGCTGAAGCGAACATGTGGCTTTATCTGTAGAAAAGCCGATGTTTTTACTAAAGGCATGGATCTCACTGACCCTTTTAGCCGAAGCCAAGCACACTAAGAAAAGCGTCTTGAGGGTGAGATCCTTCAGGGAGGCTGAATGTAATGGCTCAAACCTGTCGGACATTAGGAACCTTAGGACCACGTCTAAGTTCCATCCAGGAGTTGCCATACGACGCTCCTTAGAGGTCTCGAAGGACTTAAGGAGATCTTGGAGATCTTTATTATTGGACAGATCTAAGCCTCTATGTCTGAACACAGAAGCCAACATGCTCCTGTAGCCCTTAATAGTGGGAGCAGAGAGGGAGTGAACATTTCTCAGATGCAGGAGAAAGTCTGCAATTTGGGCTACAGAGGTACTGGAAGAGGAAATGGATGATGACTTGCACCAGTCTCTAAAGACTTCCCACTTCGACTGGTAGACCTTGATGGTAGATGCTCTCCTAGCTCTCGCAATCGCTCTGGCTGCCTCCTTCGAAAATCCTCGAGCTCTTGAGAGTCTTTCGATAGTCTGAAGGCAGTCAGACGAAGCGCGGGGAGGCTTTGATGAAGACTCCTTACGTGGGGCTGCCGTAAGAGATCCATCCTTAAAGGTAGACTCCTTGGAACGTCTACCAGCCATTGAAGTACCTCTGTGAACCACTCTCTCGCGGGCCAGAGTGGAGCAACCAATGTCAACCTGGTCCCTTCGTGAGAGGTGAACTTCTGCAGCACCTTGTCTAGGATCTTGAAAGGTGGAAAGGCATAAACGTCCAGGTGAGACCAGTCCAGCAGGAAAGCGTCTATGTGGGCTGCCTCTGGATCTGGAACTGGAAAGCAGTAAGTCGAGAGCCTCTTTGTCAGAGAAGTCGCAAAAAGATCTATGGTGGGTTGACCCCATGTCATCCATAGCTTCTCGCACACAGTCTTATGCAACGTCCACTCCATGGAGATGACTTGTCCTCTTCTGCTGAGGCCGTCCGCCAAGACATTCATTTTCCTTGCACAAATCTCGCCAAAGGAGAGATGATACTTGCCTTAAATGGAGTTCCTTCTGATCCGTGGATCAAAGACCCGAGCATTCCAGACTGTCCAGTGGAGCTCCCTAACCCAAATCCGATGCATCTGAAAACAACACATGGTTTGGGTTCTTGATCGCAAGAGAAAGACCTTCTCGAAGTCTGATGTTGCTGTCCCACCAAGTCAGACATGTCTAGACTGAGTTGGAGATTGGGAAAGAGATACTCTCTAAGCCCTTCTCCTTGTTCCAATGGTTTAGGTGAAATTGGAAAGGGCATAGGTTGAGTCTCCCCAGAGAGATAAACTACTTCAGCGATGAAAGAGTTCCCACGAGGCTAGTTCAAACTCTTACAGAGCAACTGTTTTTCTCTTGCAAGTGAAGGACTTTTAACAGAGCTTGTTCCATTCTTGCGGGAGACGAAAAGGCCCGAAAAATCAGACACTGTATCTCCATTCCCAAATAAAGAATAGTCTGGGATGGGGTACTGTAAGTTACGACTTCTCTACGTTCACTATGAGACCTAGCTCCTTGGTTAGGTCTAATGTCCATTCGAGGCTCTCCAGACAGCGATATAATGACGACGCCCTGATTAGCCAGTCGTCAAAATAAAGGGAGGCTCTGAATCCTCAAAAAATGTAGAAAGTTTGCTACATTTTGCAAGGGCCTTGTAAAAACAAGAGGAGCAGGAATGAGGTCGAAGTACAGTGCTCGACATTGGTACATTACTTTCCCGTCCACAAACCTCAGATGTTGTTGAAAGTTTGGATGAATCGGGATGTGGAAGTATGCATCCTGAAGGTCGAGAGAGACCATCCAGTCGCCTTCCCTTAATGCTGCCAAGACAGATTTGGTAGTCTTCATCGTGAAGTTTGTCTTGACAATGAACACATTGAGCGCACTTACATCTTAAGTACTCCTGCAGTGAACGTGGCTGCCAGATCATTGGAGCCATCCCTGATAGCCTTGTTCCTGCAGAGAACGTGGCTGTCAGATCATTGGAGCCATCCCTGATAGCCTTGTTCATGCATGACATAATTGTACAGCAAAACTTCAAACGCTCGAAAAACTCCTAACAGGAGATGGTCTAGCTCTGAAGCCGACCATAAAATCTTGGAGCGTCTCATGGCCAGGCGACGGGGAGAGTCTATGAGGCTTGAGAAGTCTCCCTGGGCAGAGGCAGGAACTCCCAAGCCGAGAACTTCTCCCGTGTCATACCAGACGCTCGCTCTATAAGCCAGTTTAAAAGGAGGGAAAGCAAAGGCTGTCTCCCCCAAACTCCTCCTGGTGATCAACCAGTCGCCTAGCAAACGTAAAGCTCTCTTAGAAGAGTGAGAGAGCACTAGCTTAGAAAACAACGGCTTCGAAGTAGCTAGGCCTAGTGTAAACTCTGACGAAGGCGAACGAGGAGCAGCAGTTACAAAATGGTCCGGACAAAGATCCTTAAAAATCAGCATGATTTTTTTAAAGTCCATAGAGGGCTGAGCAGCTTTAGGCTCCTCTCCGTCTGACAAAGTCCCCAAAGGAATATCAGTAGGAGGGGGATCAGCAACTTCCTCATCTGAAGGAACCTCGTCCGACAATTGCCGAGTCTCATGAAAAGGAGAGACCTGCCGCGGTGGCAATGCTTGACAGGCAAGTCCACACGCAAAGGAGCAGCAGTAGCAGTCAAGGAAGCGACGTCATGTCGCTGCTGAAAGGACTGACCAGCAACAACAACAGGAGTTGATGGACGCTCGACGTCAAGTCGAGACTGCCTTGACTGCCTAAACTGAGCAGTCAAAACAACCCTTGACTGCGGTGCTTGACGCTCAACGTCAAAACAAGGCAACTGAGCTGGTTGGCGAACGTCCTGAACGTCAACACGAGACTGCGGCAGCGGCTGAACGTCAACACGAGGCTGCGGCAGCGGCTGAAAGTCAACACGGGACTGCAGCGAGTGAGGATCCAAGTCACGTGACTGACGTGACAAACTACCGACATCACGTTTCATAACGTCAAAAGGACGAGTAAAAGCTCGTTTGGGCGGTTGACGGCCAGAGTCTCGTTTAGCGTAACGGCGACTCGAAAGCAAAGGTTCATCGTGAACCTGCTCAACGTCATACTTCTCCATAAGGGAGGCAAGCTTAGTCTGCATGCCCTGCAGGACAACCCATTTAGGATCAACGGGAGTCGGAACGGGCCGAGACGACGGTAACGTCTGTGTTGGCAAAACATTGCCTTTACCGCGACCCTCGGACCACGTGTTACGCTTGCGTTTAATAGGCGAACCGTCTTCCGACGACTGCAAAGGGTCAGAGCTGTCCCCATGGCTACAGCCAGGACGCTGGACCTGTCCTGAAGGGACTGACTTTCGCTTAAAGGGTCTAGAAACCTTGCGCCAAGGTTTCTTTTGCGAAAAGTCTTCGGATGACGAGGAGAAACTTTGTCTCTCCTGTCTTATGGCAAGGACGTGCTTGCCGAGCAACGTCTGATACCTTTGAGGGAACGTCTGTTCGTTGGTTTACACTCCTCACTCCCTTAGGTCCTACGACATTCCTTCTCCCTGGTGCATGGGAGCCTGAAAGAGGTCTTGGACTAGGCAAGTGACAAGCACGAACAAACGAACCCTCCGCAACACAGCACATGTTTTCTAGCACTCACTTCACTGATATCGTATTTTTCAATAATTTCACATTAGGCATGAATAAAACTGATATCTACCTGAAGCACGCAATTCTCCCTTACATCAAAAGGTTATAATTGCCAAATGAGTCGTATAATGTAAACACATTAGTACAAAATGAAACACACATGCAAAAATCAAAAAAACATATACATATATATCGAATAAAACGGAAATATATAAAGTTAAAAAGGATCAGTGACTGGGGAGGAGCTAAACTCTAGTTCACTAAAGACTACGTTTTCAATCTCTCACCGTACAGTGCCTTGGGACGAGAATAAAAACTAAAAACGTTTTATCCTTTCTCCCCGTACAGAGACTTGGGACGAGTAAAAAACTGAATCGAGAACAACGTTACTCGCTCCCAAACTCCTTACTTGGGACGAGAATAAAGATCGGATCATTCTCTCTTTCTCTCTCTCTCTCCGTCTCTCTCTCTTGTCACACACAAGAGAATTGCCCACTCACCCTTCGTCAATAAACAGGTTATTTGACCAAAGGAAAAAACTGAAAGGACTAAGAAATTGAAAATTAACAAGTTCCTTTAAATTAGTATTTAAAACACTTCAGTTTGAAAGAAGAATGAACAAAACGTCAAAATCGATTTACTCTTTCTGCAAAGTGAAACCGTGATTCTCTCTTTCTCTATCGTAATGATAGAGCGCAAACTGCGTAGCATAAATAAACCAAACGTTAGTTCATCTTTGAAAAAACAGCACGAAGACTATTCAAAGAATATCTTTCTTAAAATATTTTCTAAAAAATATTCATTTCATAACTCTTACAGAGCAAATGATTTAAACTTAACGAAAATAAAAGTTGAATGGGCTCAACGTTGTATAACTTCGGTTTCCAAGTTAGGACCGCCTACATCTCGGACTAGGGGAGGAATAGGTAAAGGCCGCATATAAACAAAACATAAAATTTATCTTGATGTTTAGTATAAATGGAAAGCTAATCGAAGAGGCCTAATAAAGGCGGGTGAGATATAAAATATATAGAGGAAAATCTATAATTATCAACAATAATTTATAACGTGATAAAATAATTACTAAAAGCCTAAAACACACTTCCGTACACTGAGGGAAGGGTCGGCCATCTTTACTCTATGGAAAAACCAGAGATAAAAAAGCAAGGGCAAAACACTTTTACTCTCCTTTCAAAAGCATTTCTTTTGAGGATAGTATTGAATAATCCAACACGGCGAAAGCAATAAAACCAAAACCAAGTACTTCATCAATTCGGTAGAAAACTCGAGGTCATAAAGCGAGTGGAATCGACTTGTCGATGAAACCGACAGAGAAGAACTGGAGCTGTTTACAAGTATATGCGGTATCTGGCCGATAGTCGGCGCTGGTGGGCACACCCGCAACCTTCATGGCGATCGCTCGCGAGTTTTTGGAATCTGTCGAGCCGTCGGAGACGTCAGCTATTATATATTCACCGGCTAAGTTTAATATTTAAAAAAGACAGCTTATTGAACTGGCTGACAGTAAAGGGAAATTTAATTTTGTCTGATCGTGGTGCTTTAAACTGAAAAATCAAAATTAGAGTTTAGTCTGATTAAACAAATTTCTTATCATCATGCGATGGTAATTCTAAAATGCTTTCTTTTAAAAACAAGTGCAAATTTTTTCGTTCACAAATAATGATCATGATTCCAGATCATGGTAAAAGGAAAGCAGTCTGTCTTGACCCAGTAGCAAGTGCCTCTCAGAGGAGGCCAGGATCAGCCAGTAGTCGAGATACCTCAAAAGATGTATCCAATTCAAGAATTCAAGTGGGGACCAAGCTAAGCTAAGGACAGAGTGAGCACTCCCTCGCTGATGGAAGTTTACACAGTACTTTCCATCTCTGTGCTGAACGAAGTTTGATAAACAAACGTATCCAGCAAAGAGAGATCAATGACTGGTCTCAAACCCCCCATCGACTTTGCCACCAGGAATATTTGACTATAGAAACCCAGAGAACGATTTCAAGCACATTCTTCTCCTCCATCGCTTTCAGCTCTGCTACCAAGGCTAGAACTTTCAACTATTTCGTAGGTTAACTCTAGAATGCTAACTTAGTGCAAATGAGGGGAAGACAATTGTCTATGAAGGGCAGATGGTATCCATCCTGAAGGACTCCTACCACTTACTGCTTTACTCCACATAGCTGTAGGTTGCCCAATGACTTACAAGCACCGAGTGGGGTCCTGGATGGTCACCTATTTCTGTACCTATTATACAAGTGCATGGGAACTTCCTGGTGCATGGACTGGCTGTGTGAGGAAGATACATATGACAGATAATCTCGTTTCCGCACATGTAAGCATGTGAGAGCAGCCATGGTGACCTGGGGATAATGAGGAGAATGATTGTGTTACCAATCACGATAGGATTGATCACCACACAGTAACATGGTAAACGGTCATGATACAAATAATCAGGCGTAGACCAATCTTAAGGCAAAAGCAGGAGTATTACCTTCATTAGGGGAAGGTGATACTTATGGTTTCCATAAGTACAGTAACACTAAGATAGCGAGTCAAGGTCTCCTTCTCACAGAAGATTTCTCCAGAGAACCCAGCCCTAGAGGAATCCAAGGGAGACACAGCAGGCCGAGCAGAGCCAGATGGAAAGGAGCTGTAGAATTTTTTAAGAATCAGGTTAGGCGTTTCCACATCTTATACCAAAAAATCTCTCTTAGACTTCTTCCTCTTTTTGGAGAACTCCACCCACTGTAGAGGAGGCTACCAGCACTCATCACAAGGTAATGACTGCAAATAGTCATGCTCACGGCAAAAAGCACAAAGCAGGTAAGGATCAACACCATGTGTTGACATAATCCCACCCCATTTTCGCCCAGGTTTACCAAGACACACTCGTATATCAGAGCATTTCTCCATTCATTGCACAGATAAAATGAAAAGGATTCATATAGCCAAAGGAAGCAGCATGAGTACATCAGTACAACCTGCGACCTAAGTCAAAAGTGACAGTCTAGTAGACTGCCGTGTGCGGGGGTTACCCGCCACTTGCCAGTAGCTATAACTACCTTGTTAAAACTTTAACAGCCATTCAAGCTTTACTGATGTCATGCTCTTACTAAATGATCATGGTCTATATTCACATAGGAGTGAATTAATCCCAGTTATAAGTAAATTTAAAAATTATTATTTGATTACCAAACCCAACATACAATTGCACTACAGTATTTACTTACATTAGAAATTTTGTACTCTGTCAGATCCATCCAACGCTGTTATAACACACTACTATAAAAAGGAGAAAAATATACATAATGAGAGCCAATAAAATTTTCATTTATTCTACAGGTAAAAGTGTAAATCTTTGTCAACTTTGGCTCACTAGAAATGTTTTAGCTTGATCTGTCATATATATATATATATATATATATATATATATATATATATATATATATATATATATATATATATGTGTGTGTGTGTGTGTGTGTGTGTGTGTGTTTTCAACTGAAGAAGCTTAACATTGAATATCAAACATATCACACTGATTACAAATTCTAATGGTGTACAAAGAATGAACAACCTCAATAAAACACAATAATCCCATTTTTATCTCTAACTTGACCATTAAATCGTTCAAAAATAGATTCATCATCCTTGGGACACCTTGTACGATGACTGCAGGCTAAGTTGTTCAATCACTGTGGGTCAAATTGTCTTAAGTTTGAATTAAGTTCATTGGGACAGGGTAACCTAAGAACATGGTAGTGTAAGGGGGTCGACCCTGGCAGATTTGCACCCACTCACAGGGGTGCCCTTTTAGCTCAGAAAAGTTTCCTATCACTGATTGGTTGGACAAGATGACTCTAACCAATCAGAGATCAGGAATCCCAACTTACCAGGGTGGTATTATTTTACTGTATTACAGGGCAATGTAACCTAGGAAAAAAACTACTTTTTCTTATAGAAAAAATTACGCTCTCTTCGAAAATGACACTCGTTTCCGTCGCAAATTAATAGTTTCAGAAGTAAACATATATATATATATATATATATCTATATCCTACGATAATGGGGGACCACCAGTGGGAACTCGGGGTTTCGGGCATTATATTGGGTTTGTGACCTGGGAACTTCTAGGTTAGGTTAGGTGGGTTTGTTAGGTTCTGTAACCTTTTTGTACTTTTTTATACATTGTGTAAAGGTTATATGGAAAAATTCTTTAAAATGCACGATAATATTACCGTAGCGTTGCTAACGTTAGCAATGCCACTGTAACGTTGGTAACGCTGTGTATCACCGTAACGTTGATAACGCTGTGTATCATTGGTAACGTTGCTAGTGTTATCGTTTGCAGTACATACGTGAGTGAAGTGACACGGAATTTAAACAAGACATTATATATATGCATTTCAACGAAATATATATAATAAAAGACACTACATTTAGACATTTTAACAGAAAATATATATTTTCCTGTGGAAAATAACGTGATTTACCCAGTTTTCACCTTCATTTCATCCGTAATAACAGCAACCAGTTCGAATTGGTTGTTCTGTTGGTGTGCGGTTGAAATGAAGGTCAAATTCGGTCAATTCACGTTATTTACTACAGGAAAACACTTATTTTCTGTTCGAAATGAGAATCTGTAATACAGTAAAACTTTACCAAAAGGGCACCCCCTGCGAATCAGTGCAAATGCGCCTCATTAAAAAAATTTAGTTTAGGTTAGGTTAGGTGGGAAACCTTAGATTAGGTGGTGTTCTTGTCTGTTTCCTCTTATAAAATGTTGTTTTAGTTAGTCCCAACGAACTGCAAAGGCTCCCTGACTCGCCTTTATTGCACTCTTGTGTTTGGAGTCCCGAGTTGATAGACTACCGGCCAGCTGTTTAATTTGTTTCACATTGATTCCCTGTCTGTGAACCAGACAGTAAAGGTATTTTTTTTATGATTATATCCTTGAATTCCTGCAATTTTGATGCTTAATCTGTTTTATTTTTGGAGATCTTCAGTCCAGTCCCGCCCAGTATATACAGTAGTTGGGTTTGTGTATTTTCTAAATAGTGACTTTTTAGTAGTAGTAGTAAAGCAGGTTAATGTATGAAAGGGCTCCCTTTGTCTTCTAGCTTGCGTGTTACTTAGCGTCTTTGAGTTAGTTTTTTTATGGTACCTTATACTTTTATAAAGGCTTTCTTATTATCAATACTCTCTTTAGCTAGTCATTTATAGAAATAAATATTTATATAAATTCTATGTAAATACTCAAATAAAAATTTTCCGTTGGTGTGCAAGGATCCCCCATAATTCATATCTCTTCCTTTCCCCATATTCCCCACTTCCCTATTCTTATTGTTATTATTATTATTATTATTATTATTATATATATATATATATATATATATATATATATATATATATAGGCTATGTATATATTATTAAATGCTAAGCTACAACCCTAGTTGGAAAAGCAGGATGCTATAAGCCCAGGGGCCCCAACAGGAAAAATAGCCCAGTGAGGAAAGGAAATAAGGAAAGATAGAACATTTTAGGAATAGTAACAATATTAAAATAAATATTTCCTATTTAAACTATAAAAACTTTAACAGAACAAGAGGAAGAGAAACTGGATAGAAAAGTGTGCCCAAGTGTACCCTCAAGCAAGAGAACTCTAACCCAAGGCAGTGTAAGACCATGGTACAGAGGCTATGGCACTACCCAAGAATAGAGAACAATGGTTTGATTTTGGAGTGTCCTTCTCCTAGAAGAGCTGCTTACCATAGGTTTGCGCCACAATCCTCAGATAACTAAATATATGATACTTCAGTTTTTAGCCACACAGGAATTAACTACAAAGAAATAGATGAGTATTATCCTGTTTTGGGCGTTTCTCTGTATCACTAGTGGGGCATAATAACTGAAGTATCAATCAACTAAAACGTGAACATATTATATGGAATAATATATGGTTCATGTAATTGGCGTGAAATTAAAGTATCATAATTACCCATAATTTATATCACATTCGACAAATTGTCTCTTCTTTGTGGTGTCTCACTTTGCTCTCAAATAAATGCTTTCAAATAAACATTCTTGCAAGTTTATATGAAGGCTGAAGCTGACAAGAAGTAGCCTACATGCAGCACATGCTGATCACGAGGTTCAGTATCTTGATTATTTCTTTACTTTTAGATGAGCAACATCAGCTATGTAGTGAGCGGAGAGTGTTTTGAATTTAATCATTTATCGAAATAGATGACGTTACACTAAATTTTTAAATACATTGAACTCCCTGGGAGATGCCTTTTTGTAACAGCTGTCATTTATGAGACTGAGGAAGATGGGGAAGAATGTTGTTGAAAACATCCAGGAAGTGATGCATATATACTTGGAAACTCATAATTGATTTTCAATTGCCTGCAAATGATTACATCGTAAATAAAACAAAAAAGCTCCCACAAGTGATTACAAACAACACATGGTCAGTAACCCAACCTTAGTCTCCGAAAAGTAAACAATGCACCTAGACAATGGCAATGTTGTTCACGTTTTAGTTGATTGGTACTTCAGTTATTATGCCCCACTAGTGATACAGAGAAACGCCCAAAAAAGGGTAACACTCATCTATTTCTTTGTAGTTAATTCCTGTGTGGCTAAAAACTGAAGTATCATATATTTATATATTTAGTTATCTGAGGATTGTGATATTATTCCAGGTCTCTCTCTCTCCCCTCTCTCTCTCTCTCTCTCTCTCTCTCTCTCTCTCTCTCTCTCTCTCTCTCTCTCTCTCTCTCTCTCTTCCAAGAAGTATATACTGTAAACGTTGACTTGACAATAGCTGATTTAGCTTGACTATAAAGGGGGCCATATGGGGAGCGTGAAGCAGTTGATTGGTCCATCCCAATTCCCAAGAGCTTGTAGCGGCAGTGTCTGCATATGAGTGTGGGAGTCCCCCGCATGATCATGTACCATGAACCATGAATTTTGATGAGGGAAAACTTGATACAGAAAACACGCCTTGAATTTTACCTAAATAGTGTGGAACAAAACTTTATAAAATTTTGAGTACAAATTTGGAACTACGCCAATATAAATAGAAATTTGAAAGACTTAAGATTTTAGGTGTGATTCTCGACAGCAAATTTACTTTTGAGAAACACATTAGGTCCGCGTCTTCTTCAATTACCCAAAAAATTGGCCTATTGAGAAAGTCTTACAAGATTTTCGGTGATCAATCTATTCTGAAGAAGTGTTTTAATTCTTTCATTCTACCTTGTTTTGAGTATTGTTCTCCTGTCTGGTGTTCAGCTGCTGATTCTCATCTTAATTTGTTGGACAGAAACTTACGGTCTATTAAATTTCTTATTCCTGATCTAGATATTAATCTTTGGCACCATCGTTCAATTAGTTCATTATGCATGCTGCATAAGATTTTTCATAGCTCTGACCATCCTTTACATTCAGATCTCCCTGGACAATTCTATCCTGTTCGTAATACTAGGCAGGCAGTTAATTCTAATAGCCAGGCCTTCTCCATCATGAGGCTTAATACTACACAGTATTATAGAAGTTTTATTCCAGCTGTTACTAAGTTGTGGAATGATCTTCCTAATCGGGTGGTTGAATCAGTAGAACTTCAAAAGTTCAAAGTTGGAGCAAATGTTTTTATGTTGACCAGGCTGACATGGGTCTTTTTATAGTTTATATATGACATATCTGTTTTTGACGTTGTTAATAGTTTATATAGGACATATCTGTTTGACGTTGTCACTGTTTTTAGAATGATTTATTGTTAATTTATTCTCATCATTTATTCATTTCCTTGTTTCCTTTTCTCACTTAGTGGAGCCCTTGGGCTTGTAGCATCTTGCTTTTCCAACTAGGGTTGTAGCTTGGCTAGTAATAATAATAATAATAATAATAATAATAATAATAATAATAATAATAATAATAACAGAAAGAGAAAGAAACACAAAGACAGGGGTAAAAGGGTGGAGTGGGGTTGCGGAAAAAGTCAAGTTAGTAATCAGTGGAGATGTGGCACCAGTGGGGGAAATTGTTAAAGATCAGAAGCCCTCCCCTATCATCCATTTCTCGTTGCATTAAGTATAATGAAAATCTGTAGCTTTACATTTATCAGTTCCAACCTTCCAATAAGGGAGAATATTAACTTGCTATCAATTTTGTCAACATATTTGGTATTTCAAAAAAAATTCTTCAGATTTATGGCCCATAAATCTCAGTATAGATGCTTTGCACTTATCTAGCAGTAGGTAGAGTGCCTGCAAACATGTTTTACAACAGTTAGGAACCTGGAACCAAAAATAGTACATACCTAATGTATTCCGCCAACTTTCTGCAAGGATTTTGCAACATATCTACTTTTCTGTCTTGGCTTCATATATATTGTAATCAATACTATCTTTATAAATACAAAGTTAATGTCCATTCTATTATTTACGTAGCAAAGTATTACAGAAAGCAACAAAACTACATACTTCTCGATAATTTTATTAAAAGAAGAAAAAATTATAGTAACTACCATAAATACTTTTATTGAGCTATAAGTAAGATCTTTCTTTGAAAAACCTACGGAAGAGAATTTTTGTATCATGTGAACATAATTTAAACATGCAACACATGAAGAAAAGCAGTTCCGTATTTACTAACTTCGCTGACGTGTTTGTCTTTATTACAGCTCCAACTTATTTTCTGTCATACAGATTATTTTGTATGCCTACTAACAATCATAACATGATATCAGCAGTATGAAAACACCATTAAACACACTACACTCTGCCACGACCTACGGATGCTCTATTTGCATCGGAAGTTGACGTCTCTGACAAGATTAACCTTTGAGTCTATCACTTAGAATTCACTAACGCAAAACAGAAAGGCGAAGAAACTATTTGCCTGTTCCATCGCATTGCCAAGAATTAATGAATGATTGTTGATTATGTGGCATCATAACATCAATGGTCACTGATGCCGATGGGAGTATAATTAATAACGAATGGTTAATTCAAGAAAAAAAAGTCAGAAAAGAATAAAGACATTTATAATAAAACATTCAAAGCTTTATATATCATTTAAAAACGAATGAGAAGGCCAGTTTCAGATATAAACTTGAAAAGGCCACTGGCATTATATAAAACGTCTCCTCCAGGAATTTTGAGGAGGTACCTGCCATCCTCATTACGAGCTTCAGAGAGGAATAGTTCTCTGATATCCCCAAGACTAGGCCATTCAGCAAGTAAATGCCTAACAGTCAGGGGAACCAAACAATCATCACAAAATGGCTGACATATTCCACTTGTCAGGAACTCTTGAGTCATACGTGTGTGGCAAATTCTATGGCGACAGTGGGAAGTTTCTCATCATCTTGGCATAGTACCGTACTTCCATGGAGGTATAGCATTTGCTATTTCTTTAATCTTATTCTAGTATATAGAATTCCAGTAACGTTGCCAGATATCATCAAGAGACTTTTTAATAAGAGGCAATAAGTCATTACGTGGAAGAAGGTATCTTCCAGAAAGTAATTTGTTTGCTGCCTCTATTGCTAATATGCCTGGCTCTTCATTTTTTGACACACCCACATGACCCGGGACCCAGCAAAACTTACCTTCTTTACCTGCAGTGCAACATATATAGAGCCCTTCTAAAATTCTTTAAACGAAATGGTTAGTTGGATTAAAAATTGTCAGTGCCTGCAAAACACCTTTTGCTATCGCTAAAAATGGTAACATTACCCTCTTTTATTACTGCTATATTTTCAGTAGCAGTCACGATACCATACAGCTCTGTTGCAAAAATAGAGGATGTTAAAGGGAGCGGTCGTTTGCAATTAAAACAAGAATTGTACACCCCAAATCCAATGTCAGCACTGGATTTAAAGCCATCCGTTAATATAAATCCACTGTCCCTGCTTTATTCTGCGTGTTCTAAAAAGGTAGACAGCATTTCTCTATCTACCATACTGCCTTTAGAGCCAGTAAAATTATTACAGAGGGAGATCTCTGGAAGTTTCAAGGAGGGGTGACCTATAACCTAAAAGGTAGCACCCCGCTCTTGGAAAGATTCAGGCTATTTAGCAGTTGCTTCACTTCGAATCCATAAGGCTTTGGATATGTAGAGTGAGCCTCATAGTAAGAAAAGAAATTCTCTTTATCGGCAGCTTCAAATGAAAGTGAATTAGGAAGCTTCTGTAGCCTATATCTAATCATAGTAGACTGGCGATATAATTCCAGAGGCCACTCAACTGCATCAACTAAAAGACTAGGGATGGGGGAGGATCTAAAAGCACCAGTAGCTAATCTGATGTTAGTATGGTGAATGGAATCTAAAATCTTCAACTTGGTAGCAGAAGCTGAAGAATATATTTCATCATCATAATCTCCAACGCCTATTGACGCAAAGGCCCTCGGTTAGATTTCGCCAGTCGTCTCGATCTTGGGCTTTTAATTCAATACTTCAATACTTCTCTATTCATCATCTCTTACTTCACGCTCCATTCACCATCCCCTACTTCACGCTTCATATTCCTCAGCCATGTAGGCCTGGGTCTTCCAACTCATCTAGTGCCTTGTGGAGCCCAGCTGAACGTTTGGTGAACTAATCTCTCTTGGGGAGTGCAAGAGCATGCCCAAACCACCTCCATCTACCCCTCATCATGATCTCATCTACATATGGCACTCGAGTAATCTCTCTTATAGTTTCATTTCTAATCCTGTCCTGCCATTTAACTCCCAATATCCTCCTGAGGGCTTTATTCTCAAATCTACTAAATCTATTGGAGATTGTTTCACTGTCATACCATGACTCATATCCATAGAGTAACACCGATCTCACTAAACTGATATATAGTCTGATTTTTATATATGATTTCAGGTGATTTGATTTCCAAAATTTACTTAACCTAGCCATTGTTAGATTTCCTTTTTTCAATCTTTCACTAAATTCTAATTCTAAAAACCCTGTATTGGAGATCATAGTTCCTAAATACTTGAATTATTCTATCTCATTAATCCTTTCTCCTTCCAATGATATTTCATTTTCCATTGTATATACCGTTCTCATCATCTCTGTCTTTCATCTATTTATCTTCAGCCCAACATCGTGTGATATTTCATGCATTCTGGTAAGCATGCATTGCAAATCCTGTGGTGTTCTGCTAACAAGGACAGCATCATCAGCATACTCTAGGTCTGCTAAATTCCTATCACCAATCCAGTCCCATCCTTCTCCACCATCTCCAACTGTTCTACGCATTACAAAATCCATGAGGAGGATAAACAACATTGGTAACAACACATTCCCTTGGAGTATTCCGGTGTTCATTGGAAATTCATTTGATAAGTCTCCATTAACATTAACTTTGCACTGTCTATGGTCATGAACAGACTTAAAATCAAATTTACATATTTAAGAGGAATTCCAAAATAACGCAGTAATCTCCATAAAATTAGCCGGTGCACTCTATCAAAGGCTTTTTCATAGTCCACAAATGCCATCAAAAGGGATTTCTTTATTCTACACATTGCTGCACAACATGTCTCAAAATGAAAATTTGGTCTGTGCAACTTTTACCTTTTCTAACTCCTGCTTGTTCATCTATCAGCTTTTCATCAATCTTTCATCAAGCATACTATATATTTTCATAACAACTGACGTCAGTGTTGTGATTCTGTAATTATTGCAATCAGTTAGGTCTCCTATTTTTTTGTCATTTTCACCAACACTCCTAACTCCCATTCATCAGGTTTTGTCTCTTCATGCCACATTCTACAAAATAATCTTGTAAGTACTCTGGAAGCCACTTAATTTTCAGAGAGTATCATCTCGGCAGTTATCCCATCGTATCCAGGAGCTTTCCATCTCTTTACTGTTTTGAGGATAGCTTCAACTTCAAACACACTGAATTCATTCATGGGTACATCAAGGTCTTTATCAGCTTCAGGTTTATCAATCAAATTATTCCCTTCATATGTCCTATTCATAACCATACTAAAGTGTTCCTCCCAACGTTGTCTTTCTTCACCTTCTGTTGTTATAACAGATCTATATCTCTTTTTGATGGGTATATGCTGCGTCGTCTTTGCCCCATAGAGATTTCATTAGTAATTCTATGAACAATTCTTACACCATAACCACTTCCCGAATTTCACATCCATTTAAAGGTTTCGATAGAATAAGGGCTTTATACAGTCTCGGGCGAATCTGACGATCTGCTCCCCAAGATGTATGGACTAATACTTTAAAAATATTCAAAATCTCCACACATTTTAATTTTAGCTTTTGAGAAGCGAGACCCAAGTCAACTTTCTGTCAAAGATTAAACCTAGACACTGCGTTCCTTCAACACAGGGAATGCAATAATATATATGTATATATATATATATATATATATATATATATATATATATACATATATATATATACATATATATATATATATATATATATATATATATATATATATATATATATATATATATATATATATAGATATATATATGGGTCTTGGTATGCACCACGATTGTGTCAAAAATGAATGACAACTGTTTAACTTGTAGGAAATTGGAAGCCATTCAAATCTGCAAATCTCATAATTCGATCGATCGTGAGTTGAAGCTTTCTTTCATCTATTGCACATTCTTGTTCTTGCAAGTGAAACAGAAAGGTCATCCACAAATAGTGTGTGGAGAGCGTTATCTGGAATCGCAAAAGAAATCTCATTTATTGATACCGCAGATAATGTAACACTATGCACGTTGCCCTTTAGGACTCCCTCTTACTTGAAAAATGGAGGATTCACCTCAGCACTTTAGAAAAAGATGAAAGAACTATTTTAACATCCTCGGTGGAGGAAGGTAGATTCGTTGAACATTTATAGCACAACAATATTTTTACCACGGGATAGTAAAAATCATTATGTATTTCAGTAAGACTGATGAAAAGTCATCAGCACAGGATGCCCAGAAAAATGCATCAGGGGAAACATTGCACGTACCAGGCTGGTGCTGAATTTTGTAGTTTTTAATCTTAGCCCTCTTCCAATTAGCCGACATAAATGCAACCAATCGCTGATCTTAGACAATAATGAAATGTTTGACTGACTATTTGTTACTGTTTCGGTTATAGCAATTGCCTCCTTCTCTAATAAGGAGGAGAATGTATCTCAGTACCAGATGAGGTTTTGACATTTCAAGCATTTTAATGAATTGCTGTATTAAATGATAAATTGGCTCAGCCTCCAAAAATACCCACTGTACCTAATCTCAAATTCTATGCGAATTTTCCTTTTGTTCATAATGATTTCCTTGAAAAAAAATACGAAAATTATCCAACAACACTACAGCTGTTGAAATAAAATTTTCATCTAAGAACCCTCTCGCAAGTGGTTCGCTTTTTTCCTCTTGAATTTCGATTGAGTCCTTTAATATCCTCAGGTGTAGTTCATAGATATATTTGTCCAACGTGTAACTGAGACCTACGCAGGATCTACCAAGAGGTTGTTGAAGGTCAGGATTCATTTCCATAGAGGTGTGAGCTTTGGAACAGGTTGCAGAATATCTAGCCCAGAACATTCAAATATTCGCAATCATGCTAAAATATTTAAAATAAATATTGACAACAATGATTTTAGCATTATAGGGCAAGTATTAAATAACCATAAATAGCCTATTCTAGAGTCAATGATGATTAAAAGACTAGTTCCATCGTTACACTCCTACGCTTCCCTTCGTTTTGTTTTGTTTTTGTTGATGCTTGATGGCTTTCAGCTTCTCATTACGCTTCTGCATTGTTGCTTCCACTATTTTCTTTTGTGTAATTTTCCTTTTTTCTACTTTTTACTTTTTTTATGGATTTGTATATTCTTTACTGTTTCTTAATGTTATGTATATACTTAATTGTAGCCCTGGAAAATGTGATTATGAAAATCACAAAATGTGAATTTTAAGAGGAATTTTAAGTACTACTTTCCCTGTTCACACACACATGCATATATATATATATATATATATATATATATATATATATATATATATATATATGTGTGTGTGTGTGTGTGTGTGTATATATACAGTATATATATATATATATATATATATATGTGTGTGTATGTGTGTGTGTGTGTTTGTGTGTGTATACATATATATATATATATATATATATATATATATATATATATATATATATATATATATATATATAGAAACCATGGAGTTCAATATTTCATCCAATGGTTAATGTATTGATTTCTATATTTTTAGTCTCGTGGAATTAAAGCTCTCTTGATGGACCTTGATGCTCATGGAGCATGTGATGCCCTTCTTACAATCTCTAATGCTGTATAGAAATCCCTTGATTTTGGGAAGAAAGTTCGTATGATTGGCCTTGATTTTAGTGCTGCATTTGACCGTGTTAATCATGATGCCCTTGTTTTCAAACTGAAACAAATTGGGACTGGATGAGTCGTATATGAGCATTATTGCTGAATTTTTAAGCAATAGATCGCATAGAGTTGTTCATAGGTACCATAGTGAATGTAGGAATGTGATATCTGGTGTTCCTCAGGGCAGTGTTTTTGGCCCATTACTTTTCATAATATATACACATGACATGTGGTTTGGCCTAGAGAGCAAACTTGCTGCATATGCAGATAATGCTACACTCTTTGCATCAATTCCATCTCCTGAATGTAGATCTGGGGTTGCTGAATCCCTTAATAGAGATCTAGCTAAATTAGTGCATGGTCCAAATTATGGGGTATGAAGTTGAATCCTAATAAACCTCAAAGTATGGCTGTAAGAAGGTCAAGGACAGTGGCTCCAACATCCGGATCTCAGTATTGATAATGTTTCTTTAACTCTAAATGACTCTTTTGAAATTTTAGGTGTGATTCTCTATAGCTAATTTATTTATGAGGAACACATTAGGTCTGTGTCTTCTTTCATTGCACAAAAAAATTATTGGCTTATAGTCCAGGATTTTTAAGTGCAAAACATAGTGAAATCAGACATAATTTGTACAGAAGATTTTTATTTCGGATAGAATGATGTGTCTAACATTCTAGAAAAAAAAGTCACAGCATGGGAAAATCCGGGATCTTGAGCAAAGCTAGTGTTTTCTGTAGCCACTGTCAAGTATGCTTACATCTACCGACTTTATCTTTGGTTGCCTATTATATACATTATTAGCGGTGTCAAAACAGTTTTTTCCTTATGTAGTGACACGCTATATGCAAAATTCATTCCACTCTTTCCCGCTTAAAAATGTCTAGATTTTAATTCATTTTCGAGATTACAATAAAAAATACAGGTATAGAAAGAAAAATCTGTAGGGCTTGTATATACAAAAAGCTGTATTAAAGTTCTGAAAAATTCTACCTTATATAAAAAGTAATTAATGTTTTTAATACATCTAAACTGATATTAGCACTGAATTAAATGTATTTTGATAAATTCCAGTAAAATGAAAAATATAATTTGAAATTTATTAAACAGCAATTGTGTTAGCAGTAAACACATCCTAACATTTTACAGTGCATTCCACAGTTTGTACAAACATCTGTGCTTTGATGAAGTAAAACTTGTTATCAAATGACTTTACTAGAAATAAGATAAGTACTAAAAATTCTGACCATCAAAAGATACATCTTAACTATTGGTGATCCAAACACGGGAAGTTCACTCATTAACCTATGAAAGATTTACATTTCTTTTCAGTATGCTAGGCACAAATTTGCATTTTATATATGTTGGTCCTTAAAAAAGCATTTACAGAAAGGGGATACTGAAAGTTGTTTTATGTTTATCAGAAAAAGAGAAAATATTGCAGTGTAAAAACAAGAAAAGTTTCTTTCATCCACACAAATCAGAATAAAAAAAAGTTAGAATGACAGTGTGACTGACAACTGTGACTTTTCTTTTTACATAGTTCATTCATCCCTGTCATCTATAACATCATCATCACAAATGTCATATAAGAAGTTGGAGCATCCTGACCCACGACACTGACCACATGCTTGAGAACAGTCAAGGTTATTTTTACGGCAACAGCATTTATTTGACCCACAATCCGTCATACAGTTACATCTGATAATAGACAACAGCGATGTTTGGGCAGGTTGTTTATCTGTCATTAGTGCAAGAAAGCTCCCATTATCTAATCACCAATCCCAGTCTTTGGTATCAAGGGAGGAGACACCTTTCTACTGCTGGACTTGGAAATATACGCTTATGCTATGGAATTTAGCTGATGCACAAATTGATGATAAACTCTGACACATAAGGTGGGAGCTTTTCACTGATACTTTCTCGCAGAATCTCTTATACCTGTGGTTGTTCAGGCTATCAGTGGGTTCACCATTGCATAAACTAACTAAAGCCTTTTCTCCTGCTGACATGATTTTATTAACAGATTTTCATGCTGCGTTGAATATTTCAGCCCATCTACGGAATTCTTGGTGGTTTTCATATTTCTTTAGTGAGGCATTCTTGCTAATGTCATATATGTGTCATGTAGTATCGCAACCGAGAAATGCATGTATATAAAAAATGTCCCTGCACACTGACTCACTAAGTACTTGCTTCAATTTCCTGATATTCCACAATCTTAGTTTCAATTTTGATTCATTCATAATGAATATGTTGAGGGTATTTAGATCAGCATAGTATCACAAGACTAACAAGTCTGTATCATTTCATATCAAGACAGTGTCTGATAATGCTGCTGATTACTTTTGTCACTCGTGTAATCAAGAAGTCACCATTAGTATGGACAGCTTTATGTTCATTCAGTTGTAGACATTTCCCTAGCAAAATGACGAAGTTTGCCTTATTCTTTGTATTTGAAAGAAATATATATTATATTTTCTGGGACACTTTCATCTCTTCTGAGAACGTGACTTCCATCCCAACTTTTCCCTTTCTTCTCTTCTGATGTGTGGCATCCTTTGTAGAGGGTGTTCCATAACCATCAAATACTACAGTTACAAGGCCAGAAGACCATAGAATCCGGTAGATCAAAGCTCTTCCATCTAGTACATATTTTAGTTCACTAGTTGGTGTTTCTTGGTCAGCTTCACTTAACTCACACCAGATGGCACTGGCAAAAACTGATTTCTGGGCTTTCCTCATTATGAGAGATTCGTCGAACAGGACAGGTGGATAACTTCATAATTCAATGTTAAACATATCCGCAGTAATATCAGATGCCTTGGCTGCAATCACTAGAAGAGAAGTTTGCGATCTACTTCTATGTGCTCACTACCAATCTTAGTTTCCAATTTTTTTGCCATAGTTGTTGCTTGGTCAGTGCGGTTAAAAATGTATTTAGTAACCGTTTGATTTGTCATCTTATTCAATATGTTCTCTCCTATAGTCTTTGCATTATCCTCATCTACTGACCTACTGGCATGTATTCCTGTCATGATATTCCTCAGTTGTGAACCACCTGTCTCATCATTAAAGGGACTCTTATCAGACAAAGTGAGTAGCAGTGTACTGATATCTTTCATGTCACGAGCCTAACGAGCTTTACTCTTTTCTTTACTTTGTTCGCCACCATCATATCTGATACCTGTAAGTTCTTGCATTGCTCTATTAACCTCAGAACATACAGGCAAGGACATCAGCCTGGTCAGTCTCTCGTTCATTCGTACCCGATTCTCTTGTTAGACCACCTTTGGTTTTCATTTTACGCATCAAAACCTGTTCAATCATCATATCTATCCTGCCCATGTTCTATCACTCCTTCGTGAAACATGAAACCTTCTAATGAACTTCTTATACATATCTTATACATTTCTTGCTGGTAAATCCTGGCGGATTTAGCATAAAGATTATGCCCTGATGTAACCAAATATGAAAGTATTTCAGTTACTGCTTGCATATTCAACTCCCAGCGGCCTAGGAGTTCAGCTTTGATAAATTTCATCAGGATTTGTATTATGCTTACATACTGATGCCACAGTTTAGCAGTACAGTCAGCAAGGGATGCTCATTTCTCACACAAATACTGCTGAATGCGGGAAATCACCTCAGAAGAGCAAACATCTGAAACTGTAACAGCCCCATCTTTTTTTTCTTTTTGCCATCATGCATCTGTTTAGCTTAAGCAACATCTGGGTGTAAATGTGGATCACTATCAATATGTTCACTTGTTGAAGGCATGGGAACATCTAAAGACTTGACAAGGTGAATGCGGGAGAGTGCAGCATACAATAATAGATGGCCTCGTATTGCTCTGGAAATAGCTTTGCCATTTAGCATATGGCCAACAGCTTGAGGAGCATATATCAGCTGCAGTATCTCACTTAAGCCTGCACCAGTCATCAGATGGCCAATGCTCCCTAAGAAACTCATTATGGTGTAAAGTACACCAAGTCGAAGGACTACATTTTTAATGGGCTGCCTACTGGCTGTGCATAAACGATACCGAGTTCTTTGAAGTATAAAGGGTAGTCAAATGTATGACTGGTGTAACATTATGATGCTTAGCATGTTCAGTAATGTAGCATAGTGTACTTAATATGCATGTTGTGTCACTAGAACTCATTAATTAATGGCAAGAATACGGTGGAGGACGTTCCAGGATGCTATCATGCAAGAATTCCATAGGGCCTGCCCATGAATGTCGATATGAACGGAATATTAGGGATGTTTGCCAGAGTACATCTAGATTGGATGTGGCATCACTTGTAGCCACAAATGGGATAATATCATACTTCAACTGCATTAGAGCCTGTTTATCTTCCTGACTGTATTGTATCTTTATGCTACCTGTGTGTGAAAAATCTTGAGAAGTAACATTGACTTTAGGGCTGCCTGGTGTGACTGGGTTCCTAGTATAACCATGGAAATTATGCTCATTCCATGAAATGTGTTATGACCATCAAGTTTTCTGACATTGTGGTCAACATAATCTGCTGTATACTGAACAAATTCATCTCTATAAGATGGAATATCTGTACCATGATTAACAGCAGCACTCATTTCAAAACGTCTCACATCACTGTATGAAACACAAAATCCATGCTTATGCAAGGAACCAATTAAGAAACGTGATGCAAAGTGGTGATGAAGCTTAATACACAGAGTCAACTGTAGAGGAGCAAGGATAATACGGCGTCTAGTTGCTTGTATGGTAGCCTGTCCAATTGACGCAATTTTGCTATATTTTTGTTTTTGACAATGCCTTCAAGTAATAGTTTCAAACTTTGAGGTAGGTACTGTAATGCCTTCTCTACATCCTCTACTTTAGTAGCAGCTGAGTAGAATGAAAAAGATGTATCCATAGGAGGGGCGTAGGAGCGTTTTCCTGTTTGGGGGGCTAAAGTTCGAAATGACACTGAAGGCGGAGCCGCAGGCGCGAAGGCATGGGGGGTGGGGGGGGGGGGGGGTCTGGGGGTCTCCCCCAGAAAAATTTTATGAAGAAACATCTTCAGATGCGATTTCCTGGCATCTGACAGTATATTGTATCAAAAACAAAATCATATTTTTGGAAGATTTTTATGTGACTAATTCCAATTTTTACACTAACAATCATAAAATACCAATAGGCCTATATATATATATATATATATATATATATATATATATATATATATATATATATATATATAGAATAATTGTAAGTAAGCAAAATTAAGAACAAGCATATTTCTAATATAAACATACATATTTGAAAGTCATGCCCGAGACCAGAAAATATAAATGTTAAAAGTGTATGAATAATACATAATTAATACTTCATAAGCTCTGAAATTATATAAAAGTATACATATTTAAAGAGAATTATGAAGAAATTATATATATATATATATATATATATATATATATATATATATATATTTATATATATATATATATATATATATATATATATATATATATATATATATATATATATATATACAGTCAGCGCGGATCGCTGTTTCTGGGCAGTCAGCCGGACACTTCGTTCCGCGTCTTTCGGTGTCATCACGATCATTGGGTAAAAAATCGACTGAGACTTATTGACTAATTGGCATCTTTTTGTCCAAGTTATCACCTACTCATCTGCGTGGGTGGAAAGTAGCCAGTGTATTTCCTGAAGCCGCGGAGTGAGGTCGTGTTCCGTTTAGAGGGCCGAGTTGCAATCGTTCTTTTGTGAATTCGCGTGGCATTTTTGTGTAACAAACCCCCCAGTGAAGTCTAAACCCCGTACAAGTCACGATGATATTGTTAGAGTGATAACTTGTCATAAGTTAGGTCTTCAAACGAAGGAAATTGTTAAGAACACCGGCGTAAACGAGAGGACAGTGAGGCGCTGGGTAGCCAAGTTCAAGGAAGGGGGTAGCGACGAGATCCCTTCTCATTCCCATGCTGGTTCCCCCCCCCCCCCCCCTGGAAGATCCCTGATCGTACTTTGTTACTTTTAAAACGAAGCCTTGATGCAAATCCAACCTTAACAGCGCAGCAACTGAAGGAACAGAACCCTAAATTGTTGAAAGACGTCAGTGTTCGTACGATCCAGGAAAACCTGTTGAAGCGCCTCGACTACGAGAAAGTTCTTGCCAGAAAAAAGCCAGCTTTAACCAAGAAACAAAGGAAGAGGAGGGTTGCTTTTGCCAAGACATACAAGGATTGGACCTTGGAGCAGTGGCGAAGTGTTTTGTGGAGTGATGAAGCGACCTTTTGTGTGAGTGAAACGGCCGGGAAAAAAGTTTGGAGGCGCAAGGGGTTGGACCCTCTTAAGCCTAATCTCACGGCCAAGACAGTTAAGCACCCAGCATCCCTTATGGTATGGGGCACTTTTGCCTACGGTGGTGCCCCAAGGCTTGTTGTTCTTCCTAAAGGTGTGACGGTTAATGCTGACCGGTATCTGAAAATTTTAAAGGATAATTTAGCCGATTGTTTTGCCGCTACTGGAACGGAAATTTTTCAGCAGGACGGTGCCCCTTGCCACACGGCTAAGAAGGTGAAAAAGTGGCTAGAAAATAGCGAAGTGGACTTTATTACTGATTGGCCAGGTCAAAGTCCTGATATTTCGCCCATTGAGAACCTTTGGGCGATTGTAAAAGCTCGGCTTCGTAAAGAAATTACAACAAACCTCACACTTCTTGAGGCGGCGCTCCATAAATTGTGGGCTGAAATACCTGCCGAAATACTCCAAAACCTCGCCGATAGTGTTCCTCGACGACTTTTGGAGGTCAGGAAGAGGAAAGGCTACCCTATAGACAAGTAGCAGGGATATTGGTGAGTGTTCAATTAAATTTTTATTGATTTTTATTGTGTATTAGCGTTGATATTTAGCGGGGGACCAAATTGAATGCATGGCGGATGCTGCCCGGACAAAGCGATCCGCGCTGACTGTATATATATTTATATATATGCATATGTTTATATGTGCGATATTCGTCAACTACATGTGCTCGCGTTTGTCATGTTTTCAATTTATTACTGCGTATCAATGATGTAGTTTGTTACTATAATAGTGTTTGGTAATGATGGATAGATTAACATAAGTTTGCGCGGTATGCACTGGGGTCAAACATTATAAGTGGCTTGATTCCCAATATGGGGGCTGCTCTCTGTAAAACTAAGCGAGTGGCGAGTGACAAGTGACGGGACTGTGAAACTATGATGCTGGGTACTAACATGATACTTACGTGGCAGGGGTGGGGTGGAAGGGTGAGACTGTACAAGAGCTGTTGCCAGATATGAAATGCATTTACAAAATGTAAATCTGAATGTTTAAAAGCATATTTTCAGCAAAAAAGTGGGCGGGGGGGGGGGGCTATAGACCCCCAGCCCCCCCTGCTCCTACGCCCCTACATAGCTTTGATGTCCTGTCTTATAAATCTAGAAGCTGCTTTAATAGTTTTCAGCTTCTCATCCCCTGATTTACTGCTGTGAAACTCTTTGTTGCTGTGTTTTCATTCCTGTTAATAGTTATTATAATGTCTCCAAAATGCTCTTTCAATTTCCTTTTTATGTGTTTGTGACTGCATGGGCCTGCTCCAGATCCCTAATCCGAGGTTCTTTCTACTCCAAGTCACAGACTCTACCAATGTTATTCATTCGTCCTAGCCTGAATATGTGAAATTTCATTACTTTCCCATATTTTCTCGGACTGGAACTTTTAATATGTTGCTAGTATTGCTTGACTGTAAACGAGTCAGGAAATATTCATGTACCATTATTGTCCCCCAAAACTGTAAAATGCCTGGACTATTATTGAGAGTCTTTTGAGATTTTCGGTGATCAATCTATTTTAAAGAAGTGTTTTAATTCTTTAATTCTATCTTTTTTCGACAATTGTTTTCCTGTCTGGTCTTCAGCTGTCGATTATCGTCTTAATTTGTTGGATAGGAACTTACGGTCTATTAAATTTCTTATTCTTGATCTAGATATTAATCTCTGGCATCGCCATTCAATTAGTTCGTTATGCATGTTGCATAAGATATTTCCTAATTCTGATCATCCTTTACATCCAGATCTTCCTGGACAGTTCCATCCTGTTCGTAATACTAGGTATACGGTTAATTCTAATAGTCAGACCTTTATCACGAGGCTCAATACTATACAGTATTCTAAAAGTTTAATTCCAGCTGTG
This sequence comes from Palaemon carinicauda, assembly GCF_036898095.1. Classification (NCBI taxonomy): domain Eukaryota; kingdom Metazoa; phylum Arthropoda; class Malacostraca; order Decapoda; family Palaemonidae; genus Palaemon; species Palaemon carinicauda. The sequence goes on from NC_090725.1 coordinate 85,084,516, forward strand.
ACTAAGTTGTGGAATGATCTTCCTAATGGGGTAGTTGAATCAGTAGAACTTCAAAAGTTCAAACCTGTAGCAAATGTTTTTATGTTGAACAGGCTGACATAAGTTTGTTTTTTTATGATTTATTAATGAAATGTCAGTTTTGGTGTTGTTACTGTTTATGAAATATTTTATATCAATTGTTCATTATTTCTCAGATCGTTTATTTATTTCCTTATTTCCTTTCCTCACTGCTATTTTTCCCTGTTGAACCCATTGGGCGTATAGCATCTTGCTTTTCTAACTAGGGTTATAGCTTAGCTAAGCTGGTACTTTGAGTTTGATATAAGCTAAGTTGCTAACCAGTCAAACATTAATGCCATTATCCCTTTTTACTGCGAAGTCATTTCTCCATTTAACTTTTCATCCTAACGAAGAGCATGAGCCCAAATATATCTCAAATTCTCTACTAATAATACACTTTTTTCGTCTTGTAACCAACAGTTCCTGTTGGCACGGGCCTTTCCCTTGTTCGACCAGTGATCATATAATTATAATAAACTACTGTGTAGTATAATTAAGTGACTCAAACGGCGAAAATGTAAACGAAGAAGAAGAGTAGCGTGAATTGCCCACTGTAAACAAAACCAAAGCTTGTCATCAGCTGTTGTCCTGTCAACTATATTTGTCATGTATCTCATTTCCCATGGGTTGATTAACCATAAGCAAGTATGGCAGAGATAAACGGAGAATTTGGAAACGAGAAAATGAAAAATGATATTCCTTATGGTGGTGAATTACCTATGACAGACACGGAACCTGTAGGTACCGTCGGTAAGGCAGCTTCTCTCGTTTCTTCTGCAGAAGGACAAGTTGACGATGTGAATTCAGGATTTACTGAGAGTTCAGATACCCTCATTATTAATTCGTGCCATCCTTTAAATATTGTGAAAGAGGGAAGTTGCAGCGCTAATACTGACAAAGAAGAGAATTTAACACCCTTGGTGACAAACGGTCCTGTTGGAGGAAGCAATCCTGAAGCACCAGACTCCACCCAGATTAGGAACTATTGCGACAAAACCGAAGAAGATAAAATTTTCGACGACGATCTTTCAAATAAAGTGAAGGTTGTGTTTAATTTTGATGGACTTAAAGAGACGGGTGGTAAGTAGGCTTGGGTTGGCTTGGTCATTTCTAATGTGTTGGTAACTAGATGCTTTGGATACATTTATAATTCTGTGCATATTTCGGCCATAGTACCCTTGTGTAGGGTAACATGAGTAGGTTAGGTGTCTGTATCCTAACCTTATGTACACAGACTGTGTAAGGTAAACTTGCTTGAGTATGTAAATATTTACTGTAACACAATACTCTTAATGAAGAAAATGAGTGTTCCAGATATGATTATAGCTACTTTGAACTATTCTGATGTAAATAATTGGGGAAACATATTTGTTCCTATACGTAATACAAACCTTTGACCCATAATAGCAGTGTGGCTTCAGTGTAGATAGAAATTGGCTGTTAAGCTTTTAACAAGGTAAATACAGCTGGTTGTCGAGTGTCAAGGAAGTCCCCCCCACCCAACAAATATTGCCCACCTTCACTTCGACTATAGTTGCCATGGAATACAGACATACTTATCAGTGCTTTAGCTGATATTTCTAATCGTTCGGGGTTTTCTTTCAGAGTGTGTGTTTGGATTGTTGTTGTGATGTCGGCTCTGTGGTCAGACATGCGGCCGTGTTCCAGCAAACCAGGTAAGTATTGCAGCAGGTACAAATGTAAGCCCGAAGTCAAGCCGTATGAACTTTTTAGCTGCTGCAAATGATATTCCTGTTAACAGGAATCCTCGTATCCTAAGAGTAGGGAGTGGTCTTTGATGCAGTGGGCCGAGTTCGTCAAGAAATGGAAGAATTCAAAGAGGGATTCTTTTTAAATGGTTCCGGATACACCCAAACTGATGCCCAAGAATTTCTCTGGCTCCTCTCTCCCTTCTGGTTCTAAGGCTGCTTCACACTCTTCCTCTTCCCCCTACCAGTTAGTGTCTGTTGGAAGAGGGAAGAAGAAGGAGACCTCTGTTCTTCTCCCAGGGAGTCCTAGAGTGTGAAAGGAGTATTAACTTCCTATAGTGAAAGCGATACCCCCCTGCCTCTCACCCGAAGCTCTCCCGCTGACATAATTGTTGACTACCCTTGCAGACTGCTGGACCTCTTTGTGTTGCGCCCTGTGGAGAAGCTTCGGGAGGTTTAGCAGCGGCTAGGTCACAGAAGTCTTCTTGCCCTGCTGCTGCTCCCATCCTGCCTATGTAGGAAAGTGATGGAATGCCTCTCCTGGACATGTTCATTGATGTGGTTGTTGACGAACCACCTCTTGTTGCCGAGGGTCAGTCAGTTACGAAATCCCCAACTGTGGTTAAGAAGTGTTGTTACTTCCCCGTCACCTGCTTTGTCTGTTCCTGTGCCCTTCTCGTCTCCTGCTGAGGAGCTGCTTGGTGTCAGGAAGGAGAGGAGATCACTGAAGCACAGAACGACTGAACTGGAGAAGTCTCTTGATGTATCTGTGTGCCTCTTTATGATTTTGTGGGAGGAGAAGCGTTGTATTAAAACCTTCCCCCAGGGGTAGCATTGAAGTACGACGTCCAAGGGCCAAGGCCTTTGCCTCAAGTAGTAATTCCCATAAGGGATTTCCTAGAGGCGCTATGGGTCAGGATGACGAGCTATGCTCTAGTCCCTCTCCTGCCCAGGGATGCTCACTGAACACTTTGATATTTACGGGCGCAGGGACGACCAGACGAACAAAGAAAGCTGCCCGTCAGACCTCTGATGCTGAGCTTACTTTGGATGAGCTAAAAATACCTCCACGAGCTGAGATGCTCCCACAAGCATAGAAAGCGCGTAAGGATTTGAAGGACAATGATTCATGAGCATCATCACCAGTGTCAAAGGTATCTGGAGAATATAATAGTTGCTATACAATCAATTCCCAAGTCTGGGAAGGGATCGGATTGAGAGTCCTCACATGCACGGACACCTAGTTTATCACTTTGGACACATGTTTCACACGCACCTTTGTCTTCTTTAGGACTCACTCCTGAGCTTTCTCCAATTGTTCCTAGGGTTGAGAGAAGTTACGAGCCTTTTCCGCTGACGAGGACACATGCATGTGCACGATCCCCACAAGCTAGTTGCCATGACCACAATCACCATGCGCACGATCACCAAGTTCAAAGTTGACACGCACATGTCCTTCAAGCTTGCCACACCCTAGGGAACATTCTCTCAAGGAACAAGGAATGTTATGGTTCTCCAGAGAGGAAACAGTCGATGACCCAATCTCGTTCTTCTACACGTGTAGAAGCATTGACTTGTGTGCGTTCGTCTGTTAACGGGGTAAAAACAGACAAACGGGCGAAGTGTTCTTGCTTTTTATCTTGCTAGCATAGGGTCACAAAATCCATGGAACCTTGATCTTCAAAGACCAAGACTACCCATTTTCAAGTCTCTCTCTCTCTCTCTCTCTCTCGTGTGTTGAGACACCGCAAATCGTAATTTTCTTCTCTTATGCGTGATACCCATCAGGAGGATTCCCCCCTCAAAGAACACCAAGTCCGACCGGGATGCCGAACTCGCTGAGAGAAATCATAGGCCTTCGTCTCCTGGACGTTGGGATTCCTATGCAGCTACATCGCCTGTCTCCTCTGAGCGTCAAAAGTCTTACCTAAAGCCCAGCGCTCTCCGATTCAAGACTGATCTTGATCATGAAATTTGTCTTAAGGATGAAATCAGTCAGTCTTGTATGACATGTCAAAACATATGGAAAGCTCTTTCTGTCAGGACTCTCCCTCAAGTAGGCAGGAAAAGAATAGAAGTACAAACTCTCTTCACTCCCTGTAGGGAATGGAGTCTTCCTCGAGGAGAGGAAATTCACGTCAGAACCTTTCCAAGGGGAGGGACTCTTGAGTGATTTTATTGCTTATTGTCTCGTTTCCCTTCATGCCCCTCTGAGATTATGGCACCTCCTTGACCATGGGGACAAAAAAGAGAAGACAAACAAGACTGCGTCGACTTCTCGGAAGTCGACGATTCCTTCTTCCCCTCTGGAGTATAGACCAGGTTCAGTCCTTGGTCCAGAGAAGTCTCACTCCAGAGGGAGGGAGGGATCTTCCAACATTATTTTGTCAATCCTACTCCTCAAGGAAGAGAAGTGGAATCTCGGGCGAGGGAAGGTTCTCTTCTCCTTGAAGTGGGTCTCTACCCGGATTCAAAATTGTCTTTAATCTTCCTCAGAGCTCTTTCTGTCATCAGAGAGATGAGTGAACTCTGAGAAGCAGCCACGGAAATGAGCGAGGGCGGGATAATGTAGATTGATTGTTGTTTTGGTACCCGTTAAGACTCCAGATCTGCCCTAGAGTTGCATTGGTCAGTGCTTGTTCAGGATGCACTCATTCGGTTAAATTTTCAGGTCACCAGACCTAAGAATTCACTAAAGTTGAGTAGTTCCACCAAACAATTGCCTCCAGTCCTTTCTCTGTAGTGGAGATTCTACTTCCCAGTAGTGTAGATCCAGCGACGGCAGCTGCGACCATAGGTACAACAGCTGATAGATTGAAGTACTAGGGTACCTCCTTCTTGGCTGCTGACTCCATAGCCATGGAAATGGTAGTGATGTCGAACCTGCGTGCCACCAGTTGGATCGACCACTGGTCGGGATCCTTGGTGTACCTGTACTTAGCTTCATCCTCGGATTTGTCGGATCACAAGATGAAGAAGAAATTAACTGACCTCATGCTCTCATGGCCAAAGGCAGTGACTTTCTTGGCTCATCAGTTGGCCAACCAGTGGGCAAACTGTGTTTTGAAGAGAGATGCAATAGCTTCACTTTTCTGCAGTCAGGTGGGACAGAAAGCAGTACTACTCTCACTCAGAACATCTCGACTCTGTTCTTTGCGAAAGGGATCAAGAATACCATCAAGAATCTGGGAAAAGTCATGAATCCCTCATCCTCAGGGAATTGATCTTAAAAGGTCATGGCCCTTCAAAATAAACTGCTGCAAGAGTTTCTTCTTCACATCCCCGCAAATCTATTCCGAAAAAGACGACAGCAAAACCCATATCAAGATCTGCCTCAAGGATGGCTGGTGATCGTGCTCCCCTCTTTTGCCCCCAACTAGGTCATGCCAGGAAGAGGGGTAGAGGTTGTTGAGATTGGGAAGCCCCTATTCCATCTGCCACCAAGGCAGGGCAGTGTCTGAAACCATTGGGCAACTTGGCAGTGATATAGCTGGAGAGTTGGGTTGGGAAAGTCTTCTGTTATAGATATTGCTTCCCTTTCATCAGCTCTCCCCTTGCTCTGTGATGACGACGTTCCAATTGTATCCTCTGGAATTGCCAAAAGCTCTAATCCTCACCAACAAGGTGAAAGTGATGATGGAGAAAACGCACTAGAAGTCGTCCAAGATGGGTCTGCTGGCTTCTACAGCAATGTCTTTCTGATGGAGAAAGTGATGGGTTGATGACCTGTTATATATTTCTCTCCCTTGAATGAGTTTGTTCTACAAACTCCATTCAGGATGGAGATGGCAAGCAAGCTCTGTGCTTCTAACAGGAATGATGACTTTATGCTCTGTTGATCTGAAAGACATGTACAGTACTGTATTTTCAAATACACTACTGATCCATCCTTCCAGCAGGAAGTACCTCCACTTCATTCTCCAGGGAGTCATGTACCAGTTCAAGGTCCTCTTGTCTGCACTGTCGACTGCTCCCAAAGTGTTGACACAGGTGTTCATGCTAGTCTCAGCTTGGGGCCATTCGAACAGGATCTGCATCCTGCGGAATGTCGATAACTGGTTGATCCTGTCGTTCTTGAAGAAATAGTTGCTCAGGGATCTAGACAAACTTCCTGCCTTTTGCCATAATCTGGTGATTGTGATCAATCGGCAGAAGTAAAATTTTATGCTCAAGAGACAATTGAATTATCTGGTAATGTATCTTTCCATCAGACGATCTCATCATCAGACTCATAGAGGTAGCGCAACCATTCCTGATCCCTCAAAAACAATTAGCAAAATGGTGGCAATATCTTCAAAGACACCTATTATCGCTGGAGAACCTTGTTACTCATAGGCGTCTCCACAAGAGGTGGTTTCAGTGGTATGTAAAAATGTAGTAGAGCTGTCAGCAAGGTACATTCCAGTCAAGAGGAATGTCCGAGCAGACTCTCAGCCATCAGGGGCAGTTACTGTAGTAGAAACAGAGTGGCCCTTACTTCCCTATATGGTGGAAGGGCTTCTTGTCCGTCTGAGCTCCCCAACGTTAGATTTGTTTGCAACTTACCTGAAAAAAAAAGGTTCGTGTTTTGTTCATCAGTCCTAGATCTATCTGCCATTCTGGAAGTTGCATTCAAACATCCATGGGACCATGGGACCACCTGGATGTTTATGCCTATCCTCCTCTCTGCCTAATACAATGAATACTCAACAAGGTGTTGACAACTTTGAATATCAGGCTAACCTTGGTGACTTCCAAGTGGCTACAAACCAAATGGTTTCTGAACTTGCTGATGCTCCTAGTCGAGGTACTAGTGCAACTGCATTAACCCAAGGGCTCAATCTTCTGTTAAGTGGATGTGCAGTTGTTTCCCAACTCAGTGACCGCCCTGTCACTTCACGGGTGGAGAGTATCCAGTAGCTCCTCCGAGCAAAAGATTTTTCGTGCTGCACTGCTCAGATGTCTGGATACTTCTGTTGATCCTCTGTAGCTGTTTACCAGGGAAAATAAGCCATCTTTTGTGATTGATGATGTAAGCAGGGTAGATGTAAGCAGACTAGAGAGGCTCCATCAGGAGAACCTGATGGAGCCTCTCTAGTCTGCATAGTTAAAGGCTACCCCTAAGTCAAAGTCTTTAGACTGAAAGGCCATATGAACCTTTAAGAAGGGCATCAGACACATTTCTTACACTTAGGACCGTGTTTTTGCTGGCGTGTGCCTCGGCAAAAAGTGTAAGCATATTTCACGGCATCTCGTATGTTGTCAGTCATTCTAAGGGATGGAAGGCTGTTTTAATATCCTTCATGCTTGAGTTCATGGTAAAGACTAAACCCAGGTAACCACACTCGATGTTTGAATCCTTCACCATCTCCTCCCTGAAAGATGTGATCAGCAATCGGGATGAGCTGCTTCTGTCCTATGAGGCCTAAAAGGCTACCTCAAGAGAACACAACAATTCAGATCAGTGCAGTATTCGAGGCTTTTCTTTGGTATTGGTATGTGTAGAAAGTCTAGCTGCCTCATGGGATGAGAAACATCTCGTCTAAGATAGTGGTTATCCTAAGTCTAAGAATGAAAGATAGGGTATCTGGGCCTTTTGTCTTTCTTCGTCCCGCTTATGGGGTACTAGCAGCTTCACCATTATGGAACTGAAACACATGAGCAATGCAGGTAAGCTACCCAACTGAGAAACTTTTCTTTACATTGGTTTGTATCAAAGTATCTCCTCCATCAATCTTATAAATACAATGCATGGACACAATACGTTAGGATTGAGTTTCTCCTAAGACCGTCCACTTTACTAACTGGAGTCCTAACCTAACACCTCTGACATCTCTATACTCGGGTAGTTAGGAGGTTGGACAAGAGTCATAACTTCACTTTCACACAGGACTGATGTACATTGACATTTCCCAGGTCAGAGGTCAAAGTGAAGGGGAGCTCTACATGTTGGGTGGGTGAGGCTTCCCTTCCATCTGACAGCCAGCTATGTTTACCTTTTTAAAAGCTTAAAGGCCAGTTTCAGCTTAGCTGAAGCCATACTCCTATTAAAGGTCAAAGGTTTGTATGTTTAAGAAAAATACAAATTGATTAGAATTTTTTTCATTTTTTTCTGAACAATACCATAGGTTAGAGCATTTAGAAATTAATCTTCATATTTTATTCTTTTCAGGATTACTCTACATAGGATGCAAGGATGAGATAAGAAAAACCAACCCATCTAAAGTTAGTACAAGTCAAAGTTTTTTATAGAAATTTCTGTGAAGTTTCTGTTTAGTATTATTATCTTGTACTGTATATTGAATATAGTACTGTATGACTTAGTGACTTCATTTTATAACCGTGTCTTTTTTTACTCTGTTGATAATGAATGTGTAGTTCATCCAGACTCCAGAAAATAAATGCTAATTGTTCTTAAGCCTATAAAAACCTTTCATCCTTTAAATTGGGAATGTCTTCATTGGAGGTAGGACCATTGAATTTGTTAACAAAGTAATTAACAAGTGGTGAGCGCAGGTGAGCAATCCAACCCATTTCCTGTCATAGACATAGCTTTTATCTTTGGCTGCAACTAGTACAACATACTGTTGTTCCATAATCAGAGCTGTTAAATTTTTTTCTTACTCTTTCAGTTTGGATTTTTGTTTGCGGGCTTTGTCCGTCATCATGGAGACAAAGCAGTATACTGTATGCTTAAGTGGCCTGGAAAAGGTAGAAGGTGTAACTAGTTTGTCAAAAGGAGCCATTGATCCTTATTCTCTTTATGCTGTTTATAGAGGTCATAATTGTATGCGGTCATTCTCCTGTGCTGAGTGTAGATTGCTGCATCCTGTTTAGTGGGAAGTATTCGCAAGGAAAAAAGAAAAGGAAGGCTAAGGACTCTTAGGGATCCTCTTTGGCAACGCCCAAGCTCATGCCGAAGAAGCTCTACTAAAGCTCCATTATCTCTTCATCGAGTTTGCAAGTCCTTAAAACTTCTGCATATATGCCCCTGGCTCGGTCCACGGAGAGTACATGTCAGGAGACTGAGGTCTCTTTCGGCGAGTTGTTCAGTTTTTGGTGATGTGTGGAATTCTCCATTGAACGTTGTACTCCATCACATACTGATAGCTCTCCTGTAGCCGTGTAAACCACTGCCGATGAATTTGAATACAAGAAGTAGTGGCCTTCTTTAGGCCTTTTAGGTAGGCCCTCTGTAACCTTGCTGAAGGACCTGGTAGCCAAGGCTACTTTCACTCCCAGTGTTAGCAGTGCCCACCCCTTGGAGGTATAACATGATACCCCGAAAATGGGAGACGACTCTTTGTCGTCTTCGTATTGGTCACACGGTTGACACACGAGTTTCTGCTGAAGGGCCAACACCAACCGTATTGTGAGGACTGTTTAGTACCTTTAACAGTGAGGCATTTGTTGACCGAATGCCCTAATTTTACTAACTTAAGAAATAGATATCTGTATGAGGCTCGAGGTGAGGATGGCAGGTTCATCCTTGCCAAGATTCTTGTACATGATGTGTCTTACTATGTGAGCGGAATTTTTCAATATTAATCTTACCCGATGATCATGTAGCTGTCAACTCTGTTGCCCGACAGAAATCTAAGGTCGGGATACGCCAGCGATCGCTATACAGGTGGGGGTGTACACAACAGCGCCATCTGTGAGCAGGTACTCAAGTACTTCTTGTCAACAAGAACTCAATTTTTCCTCTGTCGTGCCACAGGCAAGACCTACTAAATACGCCGTCCCTAACTGGATTTGTTTTCACAACGTTTTGGTGAAGTACACTATTCCAGTTTTGAGCTTTCGCTATGCAGGGGTTTTATCTTCATTTCAAAACTTGAACTCGTTTTGGATAGATTTAATTATGGTGACGAAGAGAGTATGGACTCTCTTTCATTTTTAATGACCGACCCTTCCCTTAGACGGAAGTGTGTTTAGGTTTTTGGTAATTTTGCTTAACTAGTTATAGATCTATTTATTTTATATCTCTCCGCCATTTATAGGCCTCTTCGATTAACTTTCCATTTTTTATAAACTTATAAAAAATTAATTTTTATGTTTGTTTATATGCGACCTTTCCTAATAGTAGGCGGTCCTTACTTGGAACCGAAGTTAATTAACATTGAGCCCGTCATATCGTATTTCCTTTTAAGAATTTATACTTTTTTAATTTTAATGTTTTTGAAAGAATTTCTTTGATAGTCTCGTACTGTTTTCAAAGATGAACTAACGTTTAGTTTAGTCTCCGCAGTTGTTGACGTTCAGAACGTTCAACATGCGCTCTATCGTTACGATAGAGAGAGAGTATTTCACGGTTTCACGTTGCAGTAAGAGTAAACCGATACTAGCGTTTCGTTCATTCTTTCTTAGCTTAAATGGTTTTAATTCTAATAAAGGAACTTTTTATTTGGGAAACCTTTCAGTTTTTTTTTTTTCCTTTAACAAATAATATGTTTTAACGATATATAATTGGGCTCATCTCTCAGGTTCTAAGTCAAGAGAGAGAGAGAGAGATAGAGACGGAGGGAGAGAGAGGAGAATAAACGTTTCGTTCAAGCGGGTAACGTTGTTCTCGTTTTTTTTTTTACTCTTCTCCCTAGTCGCTTTAGGGGAAGAAGGTAAAACGTTTCTAGAGTTTTATTCTTGTTCCCAGGCTTTATGCGGTGAGAGATTTTAAACGTAGTTTATTTGATCTAGTGTTTAGTCTCTTTTCCAGCCACTGAATTCTTTATCTTTCATTATGTTTTTCTGTTGCATTGTAAAACTGTTTTCGCAATTACTACCTTTTAATGAAGGATAGGATTGCGTGTTTCAGGTACAAATCACTTAAAGTTTCGAGTTCAGTGAAATAAGTGCAAACAGAAAATCAAAAGTGATAAAGTGATACGCGCAAAGTGTTACAGTGTTGCGTTCGAGGGTTCGTCTGTTCGTGCCAGTTGTTCACCTAGTCCGATACCTCTTACAAGCTCCCAAGCCCAGGGGAGAAGTAATGTCGAAGGACTTATGGGTTCCACAGGCCTTGATCGACGAACAGACGTTTCCCTCCGTGTTTTCGGGTGTATCTACACACGTTGCCGACGTGATCACCCCACCCACACAAAGACGAGAGAGCCCATTTATTCCTCGTCTGCGGAAGAGGTTTCTCGCAGAAACCATGGACCAAATCTTGCAGCTTTTAAGTGCAAGTCGGTCCCTTCCGCGCAAGTCCAACGGCCTAGGTGTAGCCACTGGGTCAGTTCGGACTCGCTGCAGTCTTCGACGACTGCACACCTTCCGAGAGAGGCAAGGTGGTACCGCAACAGGCAGTAACTCCGTCTGTTGCCGCACCAGCTGTTTTAGACCCTCAGTCACAACGGACAGTAGCTCCGTTTGTTGCCGTCTTTTATAGACCCTAGTGGTCCATGCTGCAGATATGCAGTCTCAGCTTGCTTCCTTCATGCAGGAGTATCGTGCTGAGAAGGTTGACACTGCACCTGTTAACCTACAACCTGCCACGGTTGTGCGTTCAGCAGATACTGCGGCTGCCTGCTCCCACACTCCACCTGTGAGAGCTCCACCACCGATGCGCAGTCGACCCTGCCAGACGCATGTTCATGCTGCACCCTCCGTTGACATGCGTGAGCTACCGCATCAGCAGTGGGAAGGTGCTGTCAAGCTGCCGTGTTTTGCCACAATGCGGCATGCTCCGCAACCCACGGCAGTCCCTCCCACGCACCAGCACTCCGCTTTTGTTGTTGCCAGCTCCCACACTCCGACTGCGGAGAAGGTTGACGATGCACCCGTTGGCCTACAGCCTGCCACGGTTGTGCGCCCGGCATGGCTGCCTGCTCCCACACTCTTGTTGTGAGAGCTCCTCCACCCATGCGCAGTCGACCCTGCCAGACGCATGCTGACTCCCACAGACACACGGAGCTCTCCGTTGCCGTGCGTGAGCTACCACAAGCTGCCGTGTTTTGACGCGGTGTGGCAGCCTCAGCAACACACTGTGGTTACCGCCACTCGCCCGCAGCAAACTAGTCAGTCAGGAGTTGAGGCTTCCCCACACAGCTTTGGTTGTTGCCAACTCACAGACTGTCTAATAGTTACATGATTTTGCCTTCTGGTGTGCCACTAATACACCAGTGCTGTATGTCCTCACGCACCTGTTGGGGTTGACAGTTCAGTTTTTGACAGTTCACAGACTGTCAAGCAGTTTCATAACGTTGCCTTCTGGTCTGCTGCTTATGCACCAGTGAAACCCTCACTGAGATAACCTAGCTTTTCTCGGACATGGTTCCTGTAGATGAGAAAGTGCTGTTCTCCCTCCTTCTGATATTCCCTTGAGGACTCTGTCATTTGGAGAGGAGCCTTAAGCTGCTTAGCCTCCTATGGACTTTAATTAAAGCATAACATGCTTCCAGGAGGGTAAATGGTTCCGCTTCAGTCGCTAACCCCGTCTGTTGCCACACCTGCTCCCATAGACCTTGGGCTTTGTTGCAAGACATGCAGTCCAAGCTTAGTCCTTGATAGAGGATTTTTTACGGAGAAGAACCTTCTTGCCAACGACCTTCCTACCGGTTGGTTGTACGCCCTGTTGACGCTGAGGTATCCTACTCACGTCCGCCAGTTGAGATGGTTCCTCCACCGGTGCGACCCAGTGTGGGTTGCCAGTCGCACGTTGACGTTAAGCTACTCTCGGAGGTGGTTGTGGACGTTCAGTGTGTCACTGGGAAGACGTTCAACAACCAGCAGAGGTGACTTGTTGTGACGCAGTGCGGCAACCTCAGCAACCCGATAAGGGGTTGTCTGCACTACCCAGACAGTCTAGACAGTTTCGGGTTGTCGCTGTACTTCCTCGCATCCCCATGGTTGACAGTTCACAGACTGTGCAGCAGTACCATGATCTTGTGTCCGGCTCCGTCACGCATCCACCAGTGCGACCGGATTCAGCGAGTCAGACGTTGCCCACTCCGTTGCCGTTTCCTCATCAGTTTCGGATGAGGAACCCTCTGATGAGGACATGGCTGAACAAGACGATCAACCCCCAGCCCTGCTATCCATCCAGAAGATGCTGAAGAAGGAACACGGCCCTGTCAGGCTGTGGATGAGTCTGGTTAGGACACTGTCATCCGTGGTTCAATTGGTGTCACTTGGAAGACTACACCTCCGTCCTCTTCGGTTTCATCTAGCTCTTCACTGGAAAAGGACAAGACGCTAGAAGCGGTCTCGATCCCGGTTTCCGGAAGATAAGTCTGGTCTGACTTGATGAAAGGACTTTATCAACCTTTTATAGGGTCTTCCCCTGACTGTTCAGACTCCCAACCACGTTCTCTTCTCAGACGCATCGGACGTAGGCTGGGGTGCGACCTTAGGCGGTAGGGAATGCTTGGGATTATGGAACTCGAGTCAAAGGACAATGCATTTTAACTGCAAGAAGCTTCTGGCAGTACGTCTGACCTGGAAAAGCTTCAGGTCTCTCCTTCAAGGCAAAGTAGTGGAGGTGAACACGGACAACTCCCTGCTTTGATGTTCATCTCCTAGCAAGGAGGGACCTACTCTCTGACATGGTGCGAGTTCGCAAGTGACCTCCTCTCCTGTTCAACAGGTCTAGACTTTTCACTAGTAACAAGTTTCTTCCAAGGCAACTTGAATGTCTTAGCAGATTGTCTCAGTAGGAAGGGACAATAATGCCGACATATTGGACCCTCCACAAAGATGTATGCAAGAGACTTTGGGTCACCTGGGGCCAGCCAACCATAGATCTCTTCGCAACCTCGATGTCCAAGAGGCTCTCAATACTTTGCTCACCTATCCCGGACCCAGCAGTGGTTCTTTTAGATGCCTTTCTACTAGATTAGTCTCATCTAGATCTATATGCATTCCCTCCGTTCTAGATTGTCAACAAGGTACTGCAGAAGTTCGCCTCTCACGATGGGACAAAGTTGACACTAGTTGCTTCCCTCTGGCCCGCGAGAGAATAACTTACCGAGGTACTTCGATGGCTAGTAGACTTTCCCAGAACTCTTCCCCTAAGGGTGGACCTGCTACGTCTGCCACGCGTAAGAAGGTACTCCAAGGCCTCCACGCTCTTCGTCTCACTGCCTTCAGAGTATCGAAAGACTCTCGAGAACTAGAGGTTTTTCGAAGGAGGCAACCAGAGCGATTGTTAGAGCAAGGAGAACATCCACCCTTAGAGTCTACCAATCGAAGTGGGAAATCTTCCGAAACTGGTGCAAGTCAGTATCCGTATCCTCGACCAGTACCTCTGTAACTCAAATAGCTGACTTCCTCTTATATCTGAGGAAAGAGCGATCTCTTTCAGCTCCCACTTTCAAGGGTTACAGAAGCATGTTGGCATCAGTCTTCCGTCACAGAGGCTTAGATCTTTCCAACAATAAAGATCTACAGGACCTCCTTAAGTCTTTTGAGACCACGAAGGAGCGTCGTTTGGTTACACCTGGTTGGAATTTAGACGTGGTTCTAAGATTCCTTATGTTAGACAGGTTCGAACCACTTCAATCAGCCTCCCTTAAAGATCTCACCTTTAAGACTCTTTTCCTGATATGCTTACCCACAGCTAAAAGAGTCAGTGAGATTCATGCCTTCAGCAAGAACATCGGATTTTCATCCGAAACGGCTACATGTTCTACATCTTGGTTTTCTAGCCAAACACGAGCTGCCTTCTCGGCCTTGACCAATATCGTTCGATATTCCTAACTTATCGTATGGTTGGAAATGAACTAGAAAGAGTATTATGTCCTGTAAGAGCTCTTAAGTTCTATTTTAAAAACCTTTACGAGGCCCGTCTGAAGCTTTATGGTGTTCAGTTAAGAATTCATCTTTGCCTTTGTCAGAGAATTCTTTATCCTATTATTTTCAGACTGTTAATACGAGAAGCTCATTCCCTTCTGAATGAGGAAGACCAAGCTTGGCTGAAGGTAAGGACACACGAAGTTAGAGCTGTCACAACTTCCGTGACCTTTAAACAAAATAGATCTCTGCAAAATATATTCGACGCAACCTTTTGGAAAAGCTAATCAGTGTTCGCGTCTTTTATCTTAAGAATGTCCAGTCTCTTTACGAGAACTGCTACACTCTGGGACCATTCGTAGCAACGAGTGCAGTAGTGGTGGGGGCTCCACCACTACAATTCCCTAATTCCAGAACCTTTTTAATCTTTCTCTTGAAATATTTTTGGGTTGTCCGGAAGGCTAAGAAGCCTTCCGCATCCTGGTTGATTTGGCGGGTGGTCAAATTCTTTCTTGAGAAGCGCCTAGATTAGAGGTTGTGATGAGGTCCTTTAGTATGGGTTGCAGCCCTTCATACTTCAGCACCTAGGAGTCGCTCAGCATCCTAAGAGGATCGCTAGGCTCAGTAAGGAAGACGTACTTAAAAAGGCAGAGTAATGGTTCAAGTCGACTTCCTTACCAGGTACTTATTTATTTTATGTTTGTTATTTTTGAATAACTGCTAAAATGAGATACGGGATACTTAGCTTCTAATGTTAACATGTATGCTGGTCTCCACCCACCACCCTGGGTGTGAATCAGCTACATGATCATCGGGTAAGATTAATATTGAAAAATGTTATTTTCCTTAGTAAAATAAATTTTTGAATATACTTACCCGATGATCATGAATTTAAGGACCCTCCCTTCCTCCCCATAGAGAACCAGTGGACCGAGGAGAAAATTGAGTTCTTGTTGACAAGAAGTACTTGAGTACCTGCTCACAGATGGCGCTGTTGTGTACACCCCCACCTGTATAGCGATCGCTGGCGTATCCCGACCTTAGATTTCTGTCGGGCAACAGAGTTGACAGCTACATGATCATCGGGTAAGTATATTCAAAAATTTATTTTACTAAGGAAAATAACATTTTTAGATTTATTTCAGAAGTAGGTCTTCTGAAAACTATTTAACTATTGTAATGACTTCTTAACTTCTATGGTTTTAATTTAATTCTCTTTTTATTTTTCATATATAATAAATGTTATCGGCGTTTATGACCTTAGATGTCAGGATGCCAGAAAACTTTCAATCAATCAATCACAAAGTCAGGGGTATCAGCTCCACTATAGTTTTTAGGAAGATCTTGCCATTTGTACATTTTTTGAAGGTAGGAGTTTAGAAATGCCAAATAACCATCACTTACCACTATCTACATGGATACCTTTACCCTTCATTTGATGGTGGTGGTTCATTAGGTTTTGTAGCCATTGTAGCTTCCTCCTGGGGCAAACATTTCTAAGCTATTGGTTTTGACATAAGCCTAAATGGAAAGATAGGATGACTGGCTTTTTACTTTTCTTTCTTCCCCCTCCCTTAGAGATGCAGCAGTCGTTGCCGTTTTGTGTCGGATCGAACACTAGATGCAGATATGCTTCATAATTGAGCAACCTTTTTTTCAGACAAGATTTGTTAAGAAGTGTCTCCCCCCTCCCAGGCAAAAGGGAGGATGGATAGAATGTATGCAAACTAATCTCATAATAAGTGTACATTCGGATGACGTATCCTGTTCAAGGATATAGTTTCTCCTGTTATCGTGTACTAATTCTACATTTTTAAATATTTAACTTAGCCGGTGAATATATAATAGCTGCAACTCTGCGGCTCGACAGAAAACACACTCAAAAAACTCGCGAGCGATCGCTATGAAGGTTGCGGGTGTGCCCACCAGCGCCAACTGTCGGCCAGATACCACTCTTGTATGTAAACAAAACCTTCAATTCTTCTCTGTCGACGTTGACGACAAGACGTATTCATACTCGCTGTAGAACCTGGAGTTTTCTTAACATATTTGGTGAAGTACTTCATTTTGGTTTGAGCTTTCGCAGTACAGGTGTTTTATCTTCAACTTAAATCTTGAACTCGTTTTTGGATAGATTTAATTTTTGATGACTTTGGATTGTTTTTTGGACTTTCCTTGACTTTTAAATGGCCGACCCTTCCCTCAGTACGGAAGTGTGTTTAGGCTTTTAGCAATTATCTTATCACGTTATAAATTAATTATAGATTTTCCTCTATATATTTTATATCTCAACCGCCTTTATTAGGCCTCTTCGATTAGCTTTCCATTTATAATAAACATCAAAATAAATTTTAATGATTTGTTTATATGCGACCTTTCCTGAGAGTAGGCGGTCCTAACTTGGAAACCGAAGTTAAACAACGTTGAGCCCTTTCAATCGTAAATAGCTTTTACAGAGCTAATGATTTAAAACTTATTAAATTAATATTTTTTAATAGATATTTTATGAAAGATTTTCTTTGAATAGTCTTCGTACTGTTTCAAAGATGAACTAACGTTTAGTTTATTTATACAGTACTACACAGTTTGCGCTCTATCGTTACGATAGAGAGAGAGAGTATCACGGTTTCACTTTGCAGAAAGAGTAAATCGATTCTGACGTTTTGTTCATTCTTCTTTCAAAGCTTAAATGTTTTAAATTCTATTTTAAAGGAACTTTTTAATTGAAAAACCTTTCAGTTTTTTCCTTTGGTCAAATAATCTGTTTTTTTGACGAAACGTAAGTGGGCTCTTCTCTTAGGTTCGAAATCAAGAGAGAGAGAGAGAGAGAGAGAGAGAGAGAGATAGAGACGGAGGGAGAGAGAGGAGAGAAAACGTTCCGATCTTTATCTCGTCCCAAGCGGGTAACGTTGTTCTTGAGTTACTCTCGTCCCTAGTCTCTGTACGGGGAGAAAGGATAAAACGTTTTTAGTTTTTTATTCTCGTCCCAAGGCAATGTACGGTGAGAGATTGACAACGTAGTTTTGAATGAACTAGTGTTTAGTCTCTTCCCCAGCCACTGATTTTTTTATCTTAAAATATGTTTACTGTTTTTTGCTGGTATTAATGTGCTTACATTATACGACTGATTTCGCAATTACAACCTTTTGATGAGGGTAGAATTGCGTGCTTCAGGTAGAAATCAGTTTTATTCATATCTAATGTGAATTGTTAAAAAATTCGATTTCAGTGAAATAAGTGCAAAACAGAAAATCGTAGTGATAAAGTGATATTGCGCAAAGTGTATCAGTGTTGCGACCGAGGGTTCGTCTGTTCGTACCTGTCGTTCGCCTAGTTCGGGACCTCTTGCAAGCTCCCAAGCCCAGGGGAGAAGTAATGTCGTACGACTTATGGGTTCGAGAGGCCTTGATCAGCGAACAGACGTTCCCTCTATGGTATCGGGTGTATCTTACCAAGATCACCCCTACCATAAGGCGAGAGAGACGATTTTCTCCTCGTCATCCGAAGGCTTTTCGCATAAGAAACCGTGGACCAAGGTTTCGAGGCCCTTTAAGCGAAAGTCAGTCCTTTCAGGACAGGTCCAGCGTCCTGGTTTTAACCATTAGGACAGCTCTGACCCTATGCAGTCATCGGAAGACTGCTCGCCGCCTAACAAAAGCGTAACACAGACTCCGAGAGTCTTTTTGTAGCAAGGTTTTGCGGTCACAGACGTTACCCTCGTCTCTTACCGCAACCATTCCCGTTGATCCTAAATGGGTTGTACGGCAAGACATGCAGAATAAGCTTGCCTCCCTTATGGAAGACTATTCTGCCGATATGTCCGTTGAGCCTAGCCGTTTATCTCATCGAGATCCTGGCCTTCAGCCACCCTAACGTTCCTTTGTGCGTCCTGTTGACGTTGGTGTAGCCAAGTCACGTCAGTCAGGTTGTTTAGAACCACACTCGATGCGGTCTCGTGTGGATTTTCAGCCACATTTGGACGTTAGGCCACTTGCTGATGCTCCTGTTGACGTTCAGGACGTTCGCTAACAATCGGATTGAGTCTGGCCAGGGAGTTCCTGGCCATGAGACGCTCCAAGATTTTACAGGTCGACTTCACAGCTATTTTCGAGCCTTTGAAGTTTTGCTGTACAATTATGTCATGCATAAACAAGGCTTTCAGGGATGGCTCCAATGATCTGACAGCCACGTTCTCTGCAGGAACAAGTCCCTCAGGGATGGCTCCAATGATTTGGCAGCCATGTTCACTGCAGGAGTACGTAAGAGGCAAGTGCGCTCAATGTGTTCATTGTCAAGACAAACTTCACGATGAAGTCTACCAGGCTGTCTTGACAGCATTTATGGAAGGCGACTGGATGGTCTCTCTCGACCTTCAGGAGGCATACTTCCACATTCCTATACACCCGGATTCCCAACCGTTTCTGAGGTTTGTTTACAGGAATGTGGGGTACCAGTTTCGAGCCCTGTGCTTTGGCCTCAGTCCTGCGCCTCTCGTGTTTACGAGGCTCATGAGGAATGTGGCAGAATCCCTCCATCTATCGGGGATCCGAGCCTCCCTGTACTTGGACGACTGGCTTCTCAGAGCATCGTCCAGTCTTCGCTGTCTGCAGGATCTACATTGGACGTTGAGTCTGGCCAGGGAGTTGGGACTTTTGGTCAACCTAAAAGTCCCAACTGATCCCATCCCAGATTATTCTATATTTGGGGATGGAGATTCGCAGTCAAGCCCTGCTCGAAGTCCAACTAATGCTGAAACGAAACGTTTATTCAGTCAGGAGTTGGAACAGTCTCGTAGGGACTCTCTCATCCATGGAGCAGTTTGTCTCACTAGGGAGACTACACCTTCTGCCTCTCCGGTTCCATCTAGCCTCTCACTGGAACTAGGACAAGACATTAGAGACGGTATCATTCCCAGTCTCCGAACCAGTTAAGGCATGCCTGAAATGGTGGGACAGCAATATCAGTCTGAGAGAGGGACTATCCCTAGCAGTCAAGAACCCAAACCACGTGTTGTCCTCAGACGCGTCGGATTTGGGTTGGGGTGAGACCCTGGACGGTCGGGAATGCTCGGGTCTGTGGACCTCAAGTCAGAAGAGCATGCACATCAACGGCAAGGAGCTATTAGCAGTCCACTTGGCCTTGATGATATTAGAAAGCTTCTTCGAAACTTAGTGGTAGAGGCAACTCAGACAACACCACAACTTTGGCGTACATCTCCAAGCAAGGAGGCACACACTCCTTCACGCTGCTCGAGATCGCAAGGGACCTTCTCTTATGGTCAAGAATTCGAGGCATCTCCCTGTTGACGAGATTCATCCAGGGGGACTTGAACGTCTTGGCAGACTGTCTCAGTCGGAGGGGTCAGGTGATACCCACGGAATGGACCCTCCACAAGGACGTGGGCAAGAGTCTTTGGGCTACTTGGGGTCAACCCACCATAGACCTCTTTGCCTCCTCGTTGACCAAAAGGTTACCAATCTATTGCTCTCCAGTCCTAGATACAGAAGCAATCTACATAGACGCGTTTCTACTGGATTGGTCTTTTCTGGACTTATATGCATTCCCACCATTCAAGATAGTCAACAAGGTACTGCAGAAGTTCGCCTCTCACGAGGGGACAAGGTTGACGTTGGTTGCTACCCTCTGGCCCGCGAGAGAGTGGTGCACCGAGGTACTTCAATGGCTGGTAGACTTTCCAAGAAGTCTTCCTCTAACGGTAGATCTGTTACGTCAGCCCCACATAAAGAATGTCCATCAAGCCTCCCCGCTCTTCGTCTGACTTCCTTCAGACTATCGAAAGACTCTCAAGAGCTAGAGGCTTTTCGAAGGAGGCAGCCAGTGCGATTGCAAGAGCTAGGAGAGCTTCTACCATTAGAGTATACCAGTCGAAGTGGGAAGTCTTTTGAGACTGGTGCAAGTCAGCATCTGTGTCCTCGTCCAGTACCTCTGTAGCCCAAATCGCAGTTTTCTTTTACATCTGAGAAAGGTTCACTCCCTTTCAGCTCCCACGATTAAGGGCTACAGGAGCATGTTGGCTTCGGTCTTTCGACATAGAGGCTTAGATCTTTCCAACAATAAAGATCTCCAAGATCTCCTTAAGTCTTTCGAGACCTCTAAGGAACGTCGTTTGGCAACTCCTGGATGGAACTTAGACGGGTCCTAAGGTTCCTCATGTCAGACAGGTTTGAGCCATTACATTCAGCCTCCCTGAAGGATCTCACCCTCAAGACACTTTTCCTAGTGTGCTTGGCTTCGGCTAAAAGGGTCAGTGAACTTCATGCCTTCAGTAAGAACATCGGCTTTTCTACAAAATAAAAAAAAAAAAAAAAGCCACTTGTTCACTTCAACTTGGTTTCCTGGCCAAAAATGAACTGCCTTCTCGTCCTTGGCCTAAATCATTTGATATTCCTTGCTCATCAGAGATCGTAGGCAACGAACTGGAAAGAGTATTATGTCCTGTTAGAGCTCTTAAGTTCGATTTAGCTCGTACTAAGTCATTACGAGGGAAATCTGAGGCATTATGGTGCTCAGTTAAGAAACCTTCATTGCCTATGTCAAAGAATGCTTTGTCATATTTTATCAGATTTTTTTTTTAATACGAGAAGCTCTTTCTCACTTGAATGAGAAAGACCGATGTTTGCTTAAGGTTAAGACGCACGAAGTTAGAGATATAGCAACCTCCGTGGCCTTCAAGCAAAATAAATCTCTGCAAAGTATTATGGACGCGACTTTTTGGAGAAGCAAGTCAGTGTTCGCGTCATTTTACTTAAAAGATGTCCAGACTCTTTACGAGGACTGCTACACACTGGGTCCATTCGTTGCAGCGAGTGCAGTAGTGGGTGAGGGTTCTACCACTACACTTCCCTAATTCCAATATCCTTTTAATCTGTCTCTTGAAATGTTTTTAATATTGTTTTATGGGTTGTTCGGAAGGCTAAGAAGCCTTTCGCATCCTGGTTGATTTGGCGGGTGGTCAAAGTCATTTCTTGAGAGCGCCCAGATTAGGGGTTTGATGAGGTCCTGTTGTATGGGTTGCAACCCTTGATACTTCAGCTCCTGGGAGTCTTTCAGCATCCTAAGAGGATCGCTGGGCTCCGTGAGGAAGACAGACTTACAAGGCAGAGTAATCGTCTAAGTCAACTTCCTTACCAGGTACCTATTTATTTTGGTTTTGTTATATTGATAACTGTCAAAATGAAAAAACTCTTAGCTTATACGCTGTAAACATAATTAACTCTGGTCTCTACCCACCTCCTTGGGTGTGAATCAGCTATTATATATTCACCGGCTAAGTTAAATATTTAAAAATGATATTTTAATTATAAAATAAATTTTTGAATATACTTACCCGGTGAATATATAAATTAAATGACCCTCCCTTCCTCCCCAATAGAGACGCAGCGGGACGAGAAGAATTGAAGGTTTTGTTTACATACAAGAGTGGTATCTGGCCGACAGTTGGCGCTGGTGGGCACACCCGCAACCTTCATAGCGATCGCTCGCGAGTTTTTTGAGTGTGTTTTCTGTCGAGCCGCAGAGTTGCAGCTATTATATATTCACCGGGTAAGTATATTCAAAAATTTATTTTATAATTAAAATATCATTTTATGGACTTAACCTAACACTAGTGACATCTCCAGGCTCAGACTGTTTGAAGATTTGACAGGAGTCATCACCTTACTCCTTTACAGAGCCAGGTGCTTTGACTTTT
The DNA here is from genome assembly GCF_036898095.1 of Palaemon carinicauda. Lineage (NCBI taxonomy): Eukaryota > Metazoa > Arthropoda > Malacostraca > Decapoda > Palaemonidae > Palaemon > Palaemon carinicauda. Next base: position 85,106,704 of record NC_090725.1, read on the forward strand.
CTAGAGAAAGTTTAACAACTAGATGCTTTTAGATGATTTGCATTTGTGTAGAAACAAATCACAAACTTTTAAAGTAATTTTTATATATTTAATTCAACAAACCCAAGTCCCTTAATTTACACATCCCACCTTAACCACCCTGCAATTCCTATCCCTAACGTAAAAAAATTAGTGTCTAACTGACTGGCAGGTGGGCAGGGTTAACCCACAGCACCAGTAGCTATAATTACCTCGTTAAAAGTTTAACTGCCATTCCATCTTTGCTGAAGTCTTAATTCTATTAAAGGACTCACGTTTGTTGTTAGGAAAAATTCCAATTACATGGAAAATTTGCAATTATTTTATCAACTCAAGAAGACACAGACCAGATGTGTTTCTCCAAAGTAAATTTCCAATGACTTAGATGAGATGAATGTTAACCTGGTGTTCAGGGAAAGGAAGCTAATATTGCTTACATATTCCCTGGACTGATAGAATATGATATACCTGATCCCACTAACTTACTATAAGGATTAACAGCTTTTTCCAGAAACAAATGGGCAGCATAACCCCTATGAACCATAATGATGAGATAGTCAGGAGCCCTAATTAAAAAACAATTGGTTTTGAAAAATTTATTTCCACTTTTGATCCCTTGATGATGAAGAATGTAATCCTTGTAAAGCCTAAGGATTGTGAGTGATTTTATAATTATAGTACATTCATACTGTACTTCTATAGTACAGTATTCAGTTCGAGTGACGATTAGTTCTTTCATTCAAGTTAGTGGCCATCATTGTTAGATACACTACTGTATAAACATATTAAATGTTGCTCAAGTACTTTATCCAGAATGCAGTAAGTGTGTGTCTCTGCACTGTATGCTAAATTCTATTCATTAGTTGCCATCAACATTATATGTATTGTATATACATACACACACATTATATATATATATATATATATATATATATATATATAAATATATATATATATGTATATATATATGTATATATATATGTATATATATATATATATATATATATATATATATATATATATATAGAAATATTATTGATATTATTATTATTATTATTATTATTATTATTATTATTATTATTATTATTTGCTAAGCTACAGCCCTAGTTGGAAAAGCAGGATGCTATAAGCCCAGGGGCTCCAACAGGGACAATAGTTCAATGAGAAGAGGAAACAAGGAAAAATAGAAAATTTTAAGAACAATAACATAAAAATAAATAATTCCTAAATAAACTATGAAAAATTTAATAAAACAGAAGGAAGAGAAATTAGATAGAATAGTGTATCCGAGTGTACCATCAAGCAAGAGAACTCTAACCCAAGACACTGGAAGGCCATGGTACAGAGGCTATGACACTACCCAAGACTAGAGAACAGTGGTTTGATTTTGGAGTGTCATTCTCCTAGAAGAGCTGCTTACCATAGCTAATTGATGCAAGTTACCACCATAAGATCCTGCACTCTTATTGGTCAGCATCTATCCCATCCTGCATCTACGTATTTCGTTTCAGCAGCACTATCATTCACATTTAATTCATGTTAGTGATTTTGATTTTGTGCTTTTAGTTACTGCACTGTATCATGTTGCGTTATTCACTTCCTTCGTTATATAAATGTTGATGATGTGCAGGGAAAGAAAGAAGAGCCATGTCCATGATGAGATGGAGAGACTGCTTCTCCTTTGGATTAAGGTCAAGGAAATTGCTGGAGACTCAATTACCAAGATAACAATCAGCCACAAGGTCAGCACCATTTTTGGTGATATCGTGTGTTCTTAGTTCGAAGACGACGCAGGAAAAGAGTCATCGAAGCAGGCACTTCAGAGTTCAAGGCTTCTTGTGGGTGGTTTGAAAAATTCAAGAGACGGTCTGGAATTCATTCGGTGGTGAGGCATGGGGAGGCTGTCTGACAGGATACGAAAGCTGGCAAAGCCTTTGTTAAGACGTTTGAGGAGTTAACTCTCCGGGAAGGCTAGAGTCTCCAGCAAGTCTTCAACTGTGATGAAACTGCGCTTTTTTGGAAGAAAATGTCATGTCGGACATACATCACAGAGGAAGAAAAGAAGCTATCTGGGCATAGGCTTATGATGGACGGGCTTACCCTTGCATTCTGTGCAAACGCCAGTCGGGATTGTAAGGTCGAGCCCCTGCTGGTGTATCACCCGAAGACTCCTCTAGTCTTCAAGGCCCATAAAGCAGGAGAAGCTTCCGGTGGTGCGAAGGGCTAATGAAAAAGCCTGAGTAACAAGACTCTTGTTCACCGAGTGGGTAAATCTTTGTTTGGCCCCTACTGTGAAAAAATATTTGGAAGAGAAGTGCCTCCCTCTGGAATTCATGCCTGCTGGTGTTGGACAATACCCCTGCGCACCCTCCAGGCTTTGAGGATGATATCCTTCTGGATTATTCATTCATCAAGGTTCTCTATCTTCGGCCTAACACCATCCCTCTCCTCTAACCCATGGATCAGCAGTGGATTTCCAACTTCAAGCTCTATACACTGACAGCACAAACTTCAGTGTTTGATATGCCTCGGACTCCTTGATAAAGCTTGGGAGGAGGTTTCAAAGCCCACCTTGAACTCTTCGTGGAAGAAGTTTGGCCTCATGCCATCTCCGCACGAGACTTCGAGGGCTTCCACGTAGGCCTAGGTAAAGCTGATGCTGAAGAAGTTGACGATCCTGAAATTGTTGCACAACCTAAGGTTGCTGAGATCGTTACATTTGGTAGGTTCATGGGTCTGTAAGTCGATGAGGATGACATTAATGAGCTCAAGGAGCATACGGCGGACGACCTAAATGAGTTTGAAGCCATGCAAGTGAACGTCGGCGATGAGGAGGATGACCCTATGACAAAGGCAGAAATTAAGAAGGCATAGGCAATTACATGTAAAATATGACTCATCATGCAAATAAAATTACGGTACAAAATCCACTCCGGAACCAATTTTCTATGGGGTGAACATATATCTGCTGTTTAGGGAGCATGCTAGTACAGTATAAGGCAGCTAAATATAGCGTTGTGGATGAAATTTAGCTGAAAAGCAGAGTAGTAAAGCACATCATTAATTCAATCATTAAAAGATGCAGTATAGGCAATGTTTGTTTCATTGGTACGAACTTGTTACATACTTCACTTACTTAGTTGTCCACCAATCCATCTGCTCGGTACACATATATGGTCCTCGGACAGTTAGGAAATTATAGATTTTTATTAATCAGTCAGCTCTCAGTTGACTTTCCCAGCTAAGCCTAATTGTTTTAGTAAAAGTATAAGATTAATATCCATTAATATTGGAAGGTAGATAAAAAACATTTATTCTTTTGATTTTCTTCCTTTAGATTGCAGAATGGTTTACTCCTGAGTTTTTGAACCTTCATGGAGTGTATGCTATCAAGGAGGAAGAACCATTTCTGTTGCGAGTCTTCACCCGAAATCATGAGTCGACAAATAGAGGCATCAGAAAGAAAGGGGGCCGTAAGGTAAACTTTTATAGAATACTGTACTATAAGATATATTTCTTTGCGTTTTCTTATAGAATTGTTAGAAAGATTGAATGTTGTAAATGATGCTATTTGGTATTTATTTATTTTTAAAATATTTGATTACCTCTAAATATCTCGTGATATTTTTTTTTATTTGTTCTTACATGTATACAAACATTTTGTCCTTTTAGAATAGTTGTCAATTGACCGGTGGTGTGAGGAGGAAGCCCAACCCAACCACCTATTACAGAATAGCCATTTTTGTCCTTGACCGTAATGAGTATGGGTGTACTGTTGAGCTGCTATCTTGACTGTTGGATCTTGTTTTACTTCTGAAAATGAAAGTTTGAAAAAAGCAAATATGACAAAGGGTAGGTTGAGTAAAATTTGGATATCGCATCGCCTGAAATTACATATAAGATTCAGATCTGTGTTACTATATGGACAAGAGTTGTGGTATGACAATGAAAAAATATCCAACAGATTTTATAGATTTGAGAACAAAGCCCTGAGAAGAATAAGATTAGAAGTGAAATTATAAGAGAAATTACTTGAGTGCCATAAGTGGATGAGATCATGGTGAGGGGTAAATGAGATGGTTTGGGCATGCTCTTTGCACTCCACAAGAGAGATTAGTTCACCAAACTTTCAACTGGGCTCCACAAGGCGCTAGAAGAGTTGGAAGACCCATGCCTACATGACTGAGGACTATGAAGTGTGAAGTAGGAGGTGATGAATTGAGAAGTATTGATTTAAAAGCTCAAGATAGAGACGACTGTTGAAATCTAACTGAGGCCCTTTGCGCCACTATGCGTAGGAGGAGAGGATGATGATTACAAAGAACAGTATAACCAATTATATAAAAGTTCATGCATTCATGGGTCTGCGGTGCTGTTCGCAGCCTAACATTTTCAAACGGGGTGTGCTCCTTTACACCTGACCTGCTTTGCACCGTTTCCCTCCCTGCACAATGCAGTAATCAAAAACAGATATACAGTACATGATAACTTTATAGCATACACATGTAAGCTATTCGGTGGTAAACCATTTGCATAGAATTTCTAATAATAAAAATTATTAAGAAGTTCATAGATGTATTATGTTTAAGTAATATTTGATGCATACAGTAATATCAAATTTTGATGAAAATTAAAATTTGCATTACAGTTATAAGAAAAGATTTTCATGCATGTTATTTGTTAATGAGGTCCCTTTTTCAGTTTTTAAAGTACCTTCCCCTTCTCTCCCGTAAGTTACTTATTATTATATCATGGTTGTCTGTCGGGGATGAGATTAGGGTACATCACAACATTCACATGTCCTAAATAAAAAAAAGTTTTTTTTTATGTGATGTTACTTAGACAAGGGTGGATGTGCCTGCCTTCCTACATTAGTTTGTACCTTGTGCTAGGCCTGACTAGTTAGCTAGACTGGATGTTATAACCTTCCAATTTCATCTGATATGGGTATTGGATAGAGATGGGATAGTCAAGTAAAGCTACTTTGGATGAAAATTCTTTCTATAGTGGGGGTTAATGTTCCTACTGTAAGGTATGTCTTGTGGTAGGCCTGACTATCTAGCTACGCCTGGTGCTGTATCATTAATGGAAGGATATGTTAGATTTGAGTTTTATCTATCCACCAAGCCACTTTCCTCAATTTATGGCGGTAGCCGAGAAAAAAAAACAAAAACAAAAGGGGACTTTTCTTCTCTGGACAAGGGGACTGGGAATCCCCTTTATTATTAGTTTGTTCCGCAACTGGAATACTAACCACGCTATTTAAAGTGGGTAATTACTTTCGCGTAGCTGAAAGGACGAGCCATAAAATTTTAACGAGGGATTATTACCCCACCGCTAGTTAGCGGGGGGGGGGGGGGGGTGGTAGGGAGGGTAGCTAGCTACCCTCCCCCCTCACTCACTTTGTGTTGTAGCTCCACTTTTACTTTGGCTCGGGTGGTGATCGGACGTGTCCGCCTTCACCCTCACCTTTTTGACAGCCAATAAATAATTGCTTTTTCATTCTTTTTCTCAGAGTGTTGTGAAGTTGGCCTCTACAATGCGGAAGTGCCCTGGGTTACCTGACTGCCCTTGTGGGACTTTCATGTCTTCCATCGAGACGGATCCTCACACCTTATGCCCTTATTGTAGGGGTCAGCAATGTGAAAGTGATAATGTTTGTATGGAATGTAGGGAGTGGCCTACCTCCCAGTGGGAGAGGTTTTCTCGGCGCCGGAAAAAAAAGTCTAGACGGGATATTTCTCCTTAAAAGGTTTCTTTGAAGAAGGAAAATCCTAAGGACTCTTCTTCCGTAGCCCAAACCACCTCCGGAGCTCCCACTCGGTCGTCCTCTCGTGAGAGGCCGTCGAGTGGTAGCGTAGGCCGTACTGTTGTTGACCGATCTCGGGGTTTGGGAGAGGGAGTTGCCTTCCATAGCAAGGCAGCTCCTCCTCCTCCCCCGGGGGAGGATTTAATTATTTCTCCTGTTAATGATGATCTTTTGCAGCTTTGAGCTTCCTTGGGGCTTCAGGGTTCGCCTTCCAAGGAAGCCCTGTTTGACATGTTCAGGTTGGGAGCAGCTGTCAAACAGTCACCGGCGGTAGCAGAGGTTGACATTCTGTCTATTGTCGAGGCTGTTGTGGCAGACGCTTCCAATGAGAGTGTTCAAACCCCTGCTCCTGTAGTAGCTGAAGGCTTAGCTCCCCCTTCCGAACATCCTTCGAGGGAGGATCTAAGTCCAACGGTCTCTCCTGCGGGTGATTCTCCCCCCCCGGGGGAGTTCACTGACAGACTCCTCTTCGGAGGACTGCCGATGGTTTGCCTGCTGCTCCCAGAGGACGCATCCGACGTAAGGCTCGCCTTCCTCTTCGTCGCCGAGGTCTTCCTTCTCCTCACAAGGGTGTTAGGAGGCGCCTCTTTGGATCTTCATCCTTGCAGTCCCCCGCAGAGGAACCTCGTCTTTCAGCTACCGTTCCTGCTACTTCCTTGGACCTGGACCTCTCCGCAGATCGTTCGCGATCTCCTACGCCTGCCAGACCTGCTGACCTGCCTTCACCTTTCCTGGCTGCTGACACGCTGTGGGCGCCCACTCATCCTGTTTTCAAACGGGCACCGGTCCCTTCGGGGCAAAAGGGGCTTTCACACATTGTGTGTAAGTCCCTTAAACGCCAGGTTTCCCCTGTGCGGCAACGTTCGCCTGCGCGCAAGCGCTCACTGGTTGCTGCCTCATCTCGCCAGCACCCTCCTGCAAGCCCACGAGCCCCTGCACGCCCACGATCTCCTGTTCGCCCTGCAGTTCCAGAGACTACGCGCCCACGATCTCCTGCTCGCCAACGGACCTCTGCACGCCCTCGGCCTGATACACGCCATGGACGCCCTCGGTCTCCTGCTCGTCAGCGATCTCCTGCGCGCCAGCAGTCTCCTGCTTGCCAACGCTTGCCTGCTCGTCATCACTCGCCTGCTCGCCCTCGATCTTCGGATCAGGGCTCCAAGGAGAAACCTTCTTCCTCTCCTGCTCGCCAGCGCTCTCCTCCACGATCGCCGACTCGCCATCAGATCTCGCCTGCTCGCCATCCCTTGCCTACGCGCCATCGCCCGCAGTCTCCATCGCGCCCACGCACCCACTGCCAGAACTTCTATTCCTGACTAGCGCCCTTCTGCGCGCCCGCACGCTAGGGATATTCCCCCTGCACGCACGCGCCCTACGGCTTCGCCCTTACGGGCCCTTCAGCATCCTATGGCTGCACTCCATCCGAGGTCCCGTTCATAACATCTCTTCCTCCCCTGACAGCGAATCCAGTGTCGTTGAGCTCTCTTGCCATGGGATCGGCAAGAGGGCAAGTCCTTTGGGCAGAAGTCAAGACCATGTTGAAGAAGGATGCTCTCCAAGAGGTCGTCGACGGGTCCCCAGGCTTCTACAGTCGACTCTTTCTTGTAAAGAAGGCGTCTGGAGGCTAGAGACCAGTCATCGACCTCTCAGCTCTGAACAGGTTTGTCAAGAAGACCCCGTTCAGCATGGAGACGGCAGACACGGTCAGACTTGCAGTGAGACAGCGAGACTTCATGTGCACACTGGATCTGAAGGACGCGTACTTCCAGATCCCAATCCATCCGTCTTCAAGGAAGTACTTAAGATTCAGCCTAGGCAACAAGATCTACCAGTTCAAGGTGCTATGCTTTGGTCTCTCCACAGCACCTCAGGTTTTCACCAGAGTGTTCACCCTGATAACTTCGTGGGCACACAAGATCGGCATCTGTCTCCTCCGTTATCTGGACGACTGGCTGATCTTAGCAGACTCGGAGTCAACCCTTCTTCGACACCGAGACAAACTTTTGGGAATTTGCCAAGATCTAGGGATCATGGTAAATCTCAAGAAGTCTTCTCTGCTTCCTTCCCAAAGACTGGTATATCTAGGCATGATATTGGATACCAATCTCCACAGAGCCTTCCCATCAGACAGCAGGATAGCAAGGCTGAGAAAGGTCGCAAGTCCTTTCCTCAGACGAGACGAACTCCCAGCCCAATCGTGGTTACGTCTCCTCGGCCATCTCTCATCCTTGGTCCGTCTAGTTCCCAACGGTCACCTCAGAATGAGATCCCTGCAATGGCGACACAAGTCCCGGTGTGGAGTCAAGGACATGATTCCCCGGACGTCTTGATCCCTATGGGTCTCGCGGAACAGACGGACCTTCAGTGGTGAGTGGCAGACGAGAACCTACGAAATGGAGTGGATCTTCTCGTCTTCCCCCGGATTTGATGCTGTTTTCGGACGCCTCAAAGAAAGGGTGGGGGCCCCACGTTCTGAACCACACGACTTCAGGCCTATGGTCAGAATCAGAAAAGTGACTCCATATAAATCTGCTAGAAATGAAGGCTGTTTTTCTGGTCCTTCAACAGTTCCAACAGCACCTGGCGGGTCACTCTGTGGTGGTGATGAGCGACAACACCACAGTAGTGGCTTACATCAACAAGCAGGGAGGTACCTTTTCAGAACAGCTATCCCATCTTGCAGTAGAGATACTGAGATGGACCGAAGTCCACTCGATTCCACTTTTGGCTTGCTTCGTTCCGGGCAAGAGGAATGTGCTCACCGACAGTCTGAGCAGAGCGTCTCAGATAGTGAGTACTGAGTGGTCTTTGGATCGTCAAGTAGCCAACAAAGTCCTGACTTTGTGGGGTTCCCCGATTGTGGATCTGTTCGCGACAGCCTTGAATTTCAAACTGTCGCTGTACTGTTCCCCAGTCCCGAACCCCAAGGCTCTCTGGCAAGATGCTTTCCAGCAACGGTGGGACAACATTGACGTTTACGCCTTTCCCTCGTTCTGCCTGATGAGGAGGGTACTCAACAAGACCAGACTATCGGTCAACCTCTCGATGACTCTCATAGCTCCGCTGTGACATCACGCGGAAAGGTTCCCGGACCTTCTGCAACTCCTTACGGAGCCTCCGAGAGAACTCCCTCCACGACACGAGCTACTCAAACAACCACACGCCAACATCTTTCACAAAGCCGTAGCTTCACTTCGGCTTCATGCTTGGAGACTATCCAGCATCTCCTCACAGAGAGAGGCTTTTCGCAACAAGTTGTGGAAAGGATGTCTGGACACATGCGAAAGTCATCCGCAGGAGTCTACCAGGCGAAGTGGACAGTTTTCTGTGGTTGGTGTCATGGAAGGGGTATCTCTCCACTTGATGCCACTATTCCAGCAATAGCGGAGTTCTTCGTGAATTTGCGAGAAGAAATGCGCTTTTCAGTCTCGGCAGTGAAAGGCTATCGCTCAGCCTTAAGTCTAGCTTTCAAGCTCAAAGGAGTGGACATTTCTTCTTCGCTAGAACTTTCGTTACTCATACGTAGTTATGAACTTACCTGCCCTTAGTCGGAAGTGAGACCTCCTCCATGGAACGTGGTTCGAGTCCTCAGGTCTCTTAAGAGACCTCCCTACGAACCATTACGCCAGGCTTCAGATCGCCAACTGACTTGGAAGACGGTGTTCCTACTAGCTTTGGCGTTAGCCAAGCGTGTTAGCAAACTTCATGGTCTTTCTCGTATGACATCGCCCATTCAAGGGGATGGGGGGAGGTAAAGTTCAGCTTCGTCCCTGAGTTTATTGCTAAGACTCAGAATCCGGGAGTGCTGGACCCTCGCTTCGACTCCTTCCGGATTTCGAGTCTTCGCTCCGTAACAGATGACCCAGACCATCTCCTACTGTGCCCAGTAAGGAGTCTGAGGCTATACCTGAAGAGAACAGCTGCAGTTCGTCCCCAAGTGCGGGCTTTGTTTGTCAGCACTGGGAGAACGAAGAGGAGGGTTACCAAGAACACCATCTCAGCATGGATTCGCAAGGCCATCCATCTGTCCCTGAATCCTGACCCTCCTCCGTCACGTCGCCCTAGAGCTCATGATGTCAGGGGAGTAGCTACCTCCCTGGCCTTCAAGAAAAACTTCTCAGTGATACAGGTTCTGCAAGCAGGGGTGTGGAAGCGTCAAATGACCTTCACAGCCCACTACCTGCAAGACGTGACCCACAGGAGGCTCGATACGTTCTCTATCGGCCCTGTGGTGGCTGCACAACAGCTGGTTTAAACCTTAGATTCCTTAATGGACAAGTAGCAGAGGGTTGAGGGCATTGTTACCCGGTTTTAGTCTGCATGAATGAATAGGTATGCCTGGCCCTTATTCTTTTCTTCATCCTCCCCTCTCTTGGGGAAAGCAGCATCCTGAGTTCTCTGCACAGCTGACTTCAAACCTCTGCAGGTAAACCATGTTCCCTTGTGTTCCTAGTACAGTATTAAGTTAATACTGTCGCGTCCCCATACCCTGACGAGGTGGTATTGGGAGAGTCCTAACCTTAAGTTTCCATCTAAAGAATTTCAGGTCAACTTCCTAGGACGAGTCACATATATTCCTTCACACACATCTTACGTAGGCCGCAGCTCTTACATAGCAAGGTGCGAGCGAGGTGCAGGGACTCTTTATTGTTGAGTGCTGACACACTCAGATAATGAGTCCCCAGGCAAAGCCAAAAGTCAGTATGGCTGGGACTTGTTCCACCCTTCCTAAGGGTTAAGTCACCCACTTTAAATAGCATCGTTTGTATTCCAGTTACGGAACAAATGACAAATTCGTAGATAATTTGTATTTTTCCTAATTATACAAACCTTAGCTATTTAATCAAACTTGCCCACCAGCCCTGTCCCCATGAAGTCCTACCTCTAAGCAAAAGTGGAGCTACAACACAGGTGTGTGAGGGGGGAGGGTAGCTAGCTACCCTCCCTACCCCCCGCTAACTAGCGGAGGGGTAATAATCCCTCGTTGAAATTTTATGGCTCGTCCTTTTAGCTACGCGAAAGTAATTACCCACTTTAAATAGCTAAGGTTTGTTTAGTTAGGAAAAATACAAATTATCTACGAATTTGTCATATTATTATTACTTGCTAAGCTACAACCCTAGTTGGAAAAGTAGGATACTATAAGCCCAGGGGCTCCAACAGGGAAAATGAGATATAAAAGAAGAGATTTAAGTAAAGCCACAATTTTGGGAATTTTTCCTATTTTAAGACTAGATAGACATGCCAGTCTTTGTATAATAGGGGCTGATGTCAGATAGTCTGACTAGGAGATAGCCTTGTAGTATGTATTTTAATTTACATTCTTTTAAACCTGGTTAGGCTCCTTGTGTAGAACCAAGGCCATTTCCCACCTTTCCATATGGGTGAAAAGATTTTCTGAAATTGCAGGTTTTACTGAGTATTTATCAAGCAAGGACCTTTGAGATCTAATTGAATCTATATCCCAAATTCAATAGTTAGGGGTTTTGGAATGGAGTCGGTCGCCACATCAGATAACCCTGTCGTCCTTGGCTTCCTTTTTGGTGCATCCCTTTGAGGAGAGAAAGCTCCAGCCATCAACTATACTTTCATATAAATTTGTTCTAATGGAACCTATCAAGCATCCCTTCAGTGTGGATCTTGACTCAGACATGTTTCATAAGCTCACCCAATCCTGGAGTTTTTGGTTAGGTTGGATAGCTCCTCAGTTTCTTTAAAGAATTGTTTCAAAAAACTTTTTCTAGTGACATTTTTCTGGATTCAGCAAACTGGTGGCCTTTTGCAAAGATTGGGAGTATATTACCATCATTTCAGGTCAAAAATGAAAAGCCTCTGCAGAGACAGGACCCACCCCATATCTCGGCTCTATAGTCAGTGAATTACTACCTCTGTCCTGTGTTGACTTTAAAAGTCTATTTACAGAGATCCATGTCCTTTAATGGTACTGTAGTTAGTTTCAAAATACCCAGACCAACAAACTTCCTCCTATTGGGGCTATCCATATTTTAATGACAGCCTTAATTAAAAGACCTGATACTGTATCTATCCCTAAGACACACAATGCGAGGAAAATTGTTTCTTCAATAGCATTTTTTGCTAACATGCAATTTCAGGACATTCAGAGTTTTACAGGTTGGTCAGGACATAATGCGTTGTAATGCCTAAGGAGGGGAGAAGCGATTTTTATTGAAATGTCCAAGGTGTGATATATGACCATGTGTTGTACTCTTTTGTAGGATATACAAATGATTTCAAGTTCCATATGATTTGTATTTGTAAATGTATCTGGCACGTCAAAGGGTATTGTATCTGGCCTTTTTTGACGTTCAGCGGACGTCATTGTGGCCAATGGGTTAAAATGTTAGCAGGGCTGTTGATCCACTTGTAGATTGTAATGAATCTAAACATAGAAATAAAGAACTTTTACCAGGAAAGGGAAAGTACTGTTTAGGGACAAGTGTACTTAAACTAAGAAAATTATTTATATTATCTTACGTTCTATATCTTAGCTAATTATATATGGCCATAGTAGTTGAAACCATCTTCTTTAAGTATTGAACAATCTCCAATATACTTCTGAAAAACTCACAATTTCAAATGTTTTCAGGTGATGTTAATGGGGCAAGAAGTATTTGGTGATGTCCTTTTAGCCTGTGGTCACTGTGGGTACTGGTCACATGAAGGGAGCAATGTGCGACGGCACTTAAAGAAGTCAGTATGTTTAAAGGAGCGAGGATATACAAAAGAGGATTTAGCTGGTCTTGACAGAATTGAGAGGAGAAGATTTTTAAGGCGTGTAGCTGCAGCAAAGTGTCGAGCAAAGAAAAGAGCCAAAGGTAAATAGTCCTCTGCCACCTGCTGGTTTTTAGTGCACTGTAGTACAGTAGAGTTCAGTAGATTCTTGATATTTATATTGGGTAGGTTATAGAAGGTTCTGAAGTTTTTTGATAGATATTAACAAAATATCACAAATAACACTTGTGGCATCAATACCTAAAACATTTAGTTTAGTTGTATCCAACATACATTGTGCTATTATGATAGAAAGCACAACTTTTTGACAAACTAAAAAGTTAGAGGTTTAGCCGTGAATGTATATGACTAGCCGTCCCATCTCTTTGATAATTACTGTACTACTACTACTACTGTGTTATGTTCTGCTGTCCTTGGCAACCATGTTTGAAATCTCCATTCTTCCATTGTTAGCCACAGTGTCGATATCTTATTTAATGGAGTTTGAAGCTCTTTAGCCAGAGTGAGGTTTTTATAAACAATCATAAATCTCCTTTTCCAATTAGAGCAAATAGGCTGTTACAGTCAACAAACCTCAGGATGAACCTTATTCAACAGTCTGTTTTTCCTTCACCTTGGATCATGAAGAAAATAAGAATATGCTCCTATCTTTTTTATTTATCAAAGAAATAAAACTATAATCAACATGTCTTGGAAAGAATTCAAGGGAAAGGACCTCACTATGCAATGTATACTTACGGTTGTAATTCTTCAATGGGTGCTGGCCATGCTGCAGTAACCTCAGACAAAATAGTCAGTTCTCTTTACCTTCTGAAGCATCAGTATTTATATCAGAATTATCAGTGATTTTGCTAGCAATTATTATTAAAACAATTGAAAGTAGGGTGTCTCTCAAGTTTGTCATTTATTCTGTTTCAAGAAGTGCCATAGAAGCCCTGCAAGGTTACATACATAAGTGGCCCTTTATAGTCACCAAGGTCTATCCAGGCAAAATAGGCCACGCCCACCTTATGACGTCATGGCATGCTTCCACCACTCATGAGAGTTCCCACTCAGTGCTAGCATGATTTATGTTGTTCAACAAAACTACCAGTAGATTTCGGCTTTTAACTTCTTTCTTCACTCGTTTAATTATAATTCCTACTATTATCTGTCGCAAAAACATAACTTTAGTATCTATAATTAAATTTAAAACTATCGAAATACTGTATACTATTATTTTCGGAATGCAGTCTGACAGAAGCAAAACAAATGTCCACTTCTTCACTTTTCATCATCTGTTTCTCAGTCTCTTTGCAACTCTTGTTCCAGTCAGAACACCTCGCAGAGGCTCTCCCATAACCCTCTTACCATCTGTCACCACGCTTTTTGTGTCTTTATTACTTTTTTTGTACCCTTTTTTTTTCACCAATTCTCTGTATATTCTCTTATACAGTACTCACTCGTTCATGCATTTATATTACTGTATTTATTTTTATAACTAAAATCCTCTATTCCCTTTTATTTTATTATGCTTTTCATTCTTTCTATCCTGTTATATTTTATATTTCCCACTGTACTCTATCTGCGTTAATATATATTTAATGTAGAATATGTGTAGATGAACTTGTAAACCAAATAAAAACATTCCTTCGCACTGCTCTCACTGCGCCAGCCATTGGCTGTTTGTTTCCGTCGCCTTCCCCTTCCCCCTCCCCACCTCACTTTTGCAATTCTTCGTCTGATCACATAAACCACCAGCTGCTAAAGTTTCATATTCCTTCGACTCCAATTTCTATGCTTTGCGCTTAGCTCCCTGAATTCCCTTTAGTTTTCGTTCACAAAAGATTGTTCAACTCGGCTTCCTCTCTCCCTTCCCTGCCTGATTGGCACATCCGGTCTGCTAGCCCTGTGGATAACAATCCAATTTTCGTGGTTACCCAGATACTTTCCTCTTATTTTCTTATTTTGCTTTTTATTTCATCTTTCTTGTTTTTCCTTTATATTTTTCTTGCTAAATCCTGTCTGGAGTGTTGCTGGGTCTCCTCTCCCACCTTTCTTGCTCCCAAGCCTATTGTTCTCAGCCTTGATAATCAGTTCTCCCTGCCACGGCTGTTATGGCCTTATGATTGTAAGTGTCATAATCTTAAATATAAATTGATTTTAATTTTAAGAGCCATATGATTCTTTATGTAATGATTTTAAATGTAAGAGTTATGATTTTATATACATGATTAAGAGTAAGCGATCTATGATTTTAAGTGTAAGAAACTCTCTCTCTCTCTCTCTCTCTCTCTCTCTCTCTCTCTCTCTCTCTCTCTCTCTCTCTCTCTCTCTCTCTCTCTCTCTCTCAATAATTGTGTATTTTCAATAGTTTTAACTTTACTTCTAGGTACCAGTGTTATGTTTCTGTGACAGATAATTGTAGGAATTATAATTAATAGTGAAAAAGATGTTGAACATCATAAGCTGTGTATGAGCTGAGCGGGAACGCTCGTGAGTGGTGGAAGTACTATAGCATGACGTTAGAATGTGGGTGGGGCATATTTCCCCTGGATAGCTTGCGGCGACTACAATATAACAATTAAAGGGCTCCTCAGCAAATTTTATTCTTAAGGGGTAAATATTGAAATATAATGGATTCTGGGTCCTGTTGGAGTTTTTGGTAGTGAAATTAGTAGTAAATTTACCACAACTTGGCATAAAAATCCCTGTTATGGATTGTGTAACCACAGTAAGCCATTTCATAATAACAAAATGGCATACTATGTAGAATAATGAATCACAAAATAATGAGTTGAAACAGAGCAAGCCTATTTGGGAATCAACAAAGCAGGACAAAAGAAATGAAGGGATTTTAGCTAGATTACATATTGGTCTTATGAGATTGACCCTTGAGTTTCTAATGTGTACAGTACGCCTCAATCAGACAATTCCCAAGTGCAGCAAGTGTGACACTATTTTAACCA
Organism: Palaemon carinicauda; assembly: GCF_036898095.1. Lineage (NCBI taxonomy): Eukaryota > Metazoa > Arthropoda > Malacostraca > Decapoda > Palaemonidae > Palaemon > Palaemon carinicauda. The sequence goes on from NC_090725.1 coordinate 85,122,232, forward strand.
TAAGACATATTTTTTTATGAATGAAATGAAGAGGTTTTAGAAAACAAAAGAAACTTGTTTTGGTCCAAAAACCCGGTCTCATATATTATTGGACTTGACAGTTTTTAAGAACCATAGATTAGATAGATAGAATTTCAATTTCTGTTAATGCAGATTTCCATTTCCTTTTTTGTATGGGCTTAAATTTAATATATAATAAGTTTTTATTGCTTAGATTTCGTCATCATCATCTCCCACGCCTATTGATGCAAAGGGCCTCGTTTAGCTTTTGTCAGTCGTCTCTACTTAGCTTTTAATTCTATACTTCTCCATTCATCATCTACTTCCCACTTCATAGACCTCAGCCATGTAGGCCTGGGTCTTCCAACTCTTGTAGTGCCTTGTGGAGTCCAGCTGAACATTTGGTGAACTAATCTCTTGAGGAGTGCGAAGAGCATGCCCAAACCATCTCCATCTACCCCTCATCTCATCATAATCTCATCCACATATGGCACTCGAGTAATCTCTCTTATAGTTTCATTTCTAATCCTGTCCTGCTATTTAACTCCCAATATCCTTTTGAGGGCTTTGTTCTCAAATCTACTAAATCTATTGGAGATTGTTTCTTTGTCATACCATGACTCGTGTCCGTATAGGAACACCGATCTCACTAAACTGATATATAGTCTGATTTTTATATGTAGTTACAGGCAATTTGATTTCCAAATTTTACTTAACCTAGCCATTGTCTGATTTGCTCTTTACAATCTTTATCTAAACTCTAATTCTAAAGACCCTGTATTGGAAAATCGTAGTTCCTAAATACATGTACTTAAATAATTCTACCTCATTAATCCTTTCTCCTTCTAATGATATTTCATCTTCCAATGCATGCTTCATTCTCATCATCTCTGTCTTTCTCCTATTTATCTTCAGCCCAACCTCATGTGTTATTGCATGCATTCTGATAAGCAAGCATTGCAAATCCTGTGGTGTTCTGCTATCAAGGACAGCATCATCAGCATACTGTACTCTAGGTCTGCTAAATTCCTATCACCAATCCAGTCCCATCCTTCTCCACCATCTCTGACTATTCTATGCATTACAAAATCCATGAAAATGATAAACAACATAGGTGAGAACACATTCTCTTGGAGTACTCCGCTGTTCAATGGAAATTCTTTTGATAAGACTCCATTAACTTTGCACTTGCTCTACTCATGAACAGATTTAATCAAATTTACAAGTTTAAGAGGAATTCCATGATAACGTAGGACTCCCCCACAAAATTGGCCAGTGCACACTAGAAAAGGCTTTTTCATAGTCCACAAATCCCATCAAAAGGGGATTTCTATACCTCTATTCTATGCATTGGTGTACATGTCTCAAAATGAAAATTTGGTCAGTGCAACTTGTTCTATTATAAATACCAAGGCACTTCCCCCAATTTTGGGGGGTAGCCGACATCAAACAAATGAAAAAAGGGGACCTTTCCTCTCTACGCTCCTCTCAGCCTGACGAGGGACTCAACCGAGTTCTGCTGGTACTGCTAGGGTGCCATAGCCCGCCCTCCCCCATTATCCACCACAGATGAAGCTTCATAAGCTGATCCCCCACTGCTGCTACCTCCGCAGTCATCCAAGGCATTCATTCCTATTTCTAGCACGCTCTCTTGCCTCTCTCACATCTATCCTCCTATCACCCAGAACTTTCTTCACTCCATCCATCCACCCAAACCTTTGCCTTCCTCTTTTACTTCTCCCATCAACTCTTGCATTCATCACCTTCTTTAGTAAACAGCCATTTTCCATTCTTTCAACATGGCCAAACCCCCTCAACACATTCATATCCACTCTAGCTGATAAATCTTTTCTTACACCCGTTCTCACTCTCACCACTTTGTTCCTAACCCTATCTACTTTAGATACACCAGCCATACTCCTCAGACACTTCATCTTAAACACATTCAAATTCTGTCCCTCCGTCACTTTCATTCCCCACAACTCCGATCCATACATCACAGTTGGTACAATCACTTTTTCATACAGAACTCTCTTTGCATTCATGCCTAACCCTCTATTCATTAGCACTCCCTTCACTGACCCCCAACACTTTGCATCCTTCATCCACTCTGTGACGTACATCTGCTTTCACTCCACCATTTGCTGCAACAACAGACCCTAAGTACTTAAACCGATCTACTTCCTCAAGTAACTCTCCATTCAACATGATATTCAACCTCACACCACCTTCCCTTCTCGTACATATCATAACCTTACTCTTGCCCACATTAACTCTCAACTTCCTTCCCTCACATACCCTTCCAAATTCTGTCACTAATCGGCCAAGCTTCTCTCCCGAGTCTGCAACCAGTACAGTATCATCCGCAAACAACAACTGATTTACCTACCATTCATGATCATTCTCATCTATCAGTTTCAATCCTCGTCCAAGCACTTGAGTATTCACCTCCTCACCACTCCATCAACATAAAAGTTAATAACCATGGCAACATCACACATCCCTGTCTCAGCCCCACTCTCACTGGAAACCAATCACTCACTTCATTTCCTATCCTAACACATGCTTTACTACCTTTATAGAAATTTTTCACTGCTTGCAACAACCTTCCACCAACTCCATATAACCCCATCACATTCCACATTGCTTCCGTATAAACTCTATCATAGGTTTTCTCCAGATTCATAAATGCAACATACACCTCCTTACCTTTTGTTAAATATTTCTTGCATATCTGCCTAATTGTAAAAATCTGATCCATACATCCCCTACCTTTTCTAAAACCACCTTGTACTTCTAAGATTTTATTCTCTGCTTTATCCTTAATCCTATTAATCAGTAATCTACCATACACTTTTCAAATCGCACTCAACAAACTAATACCCCTTGAATTACAACACTCATGCACATCTCCCTTACCCTTATATGGTGGTACAATACATGCACAAACCCAATACTGGTACCATTGAAAACATAAAACACATATTAAACAATCTCGCCAACCATCCATTCAAGTACAATCACACCCCCTTCCTTTAACATCACAGTTCTTACACCATCCATAATAGGTGCTTTTCCTACTCACGTTTCATCTAGTGCTCTCGTCACTTCCTCTCGTAATAATATCTCTCATTCTCATCTCCCATCACCGACACATCAACACCTGCAACAGCAATTATATCTGCCTCTCTACTATCTTCAACATTCAGAAAACTTTCAAAATATTCCGCTCACCTTTTCCTTGCCTCCTCTCCTTTTAACAACCTTCCATTTCCATCTGTCACTGTCTCTTCAAGTCTCGAACCAGCCTTCCTTACTCTCTTCACTTCTTTCCTGAACTTCTTATTCTCTTCATATGAATGACCCAATCCCTGACCCCATCTCAGGTCAGCCATCCTCTTTGCCTCAGTCACCTTGTGTTTTACTTCCACATTTTTCTCTCTATATCTTTCATACTTCTCTACACTATTACTCTGCAGCCATTCTTCAAATGCCCTCTTTTTCTCTTCCACTTTTACCTTCACTCCTTCATTCCACCATTCACTACCCTTCCTCATGCTGCCTCCAACAATCTTCTTGCCACGCACATAATTTGCAATCCCAACAAAATTTTCTTTTTCAATATTAATCTTACCCGATGATCATGTAGCTGTCAACTCTGTTGCCCGACAGAAAAATCTAAGGTCGGGATACGCCAGCGATCGCTATACAGGTGGGGGTGTACACAACAGCGCCATCTGTCGAGTAGGTACTCAGGTACTTCTTGTCAACAAGAACTCAATTTTTCCTCTGTCGTGCCACCGGCAAGACCTACTTGGATACGCTGTTGTTTCTGGAGTTGTTTTTCACGATTTTGGTGATGTATTCGCTCTAGATTTTAGCCTTCGCTATTCAGGAACCTTTATCATTAGCTTATCAAGCTTTTTGATTACATTTGGATTTATTGTTAATGAACTTTGCTAGATTTTGGATTTCCCCCCTGACTATTTCTAGAATTCAAGATGTCTGACCATTCTCAAGTCCCTAAGTACAGGCAGTGTAGCGTTAGGGCTTGTTCTAGGCGTCTTCCGAAGGCCTCCATAGATCCTCACACCGTTTGTTCCAATTGTAGGGGTAAATCCTGTCAATTGGAAGATCGATGTGAGGAATGCGCTGGGCTTTCGGAATTCGATTTTAACGAATTCCTAAAGAATGCACGTAGGCTAGAGAAGGATAGGATCAGGAGGAGTTCTTCTCGCTCTTTTGATTTTTCCTCTCCCCATGCCCCTCAACCTACTCCTTCCCCTGTGGTGGTGACTCCCGACCCTGCTACTAGTGCTCAACCCTCCATGGCGGACATGATGCGTGCCATTCAGGCTCTTGGTGACAGAGTGGAGTCATTAGCTAATGACCGGAATCAACTTTTGGCAGATGTCAAAGAGTTGAAAGCGCAAAGTGCAGTGGGAAGTGTAGTGAGTGCAAGTGAAGTGAAAAGTGTCAGTGTCAGTGTTGCGCATGAGGGTACATCTGTTCGTGCCAGTCGTTCTCCCAGTCCGGGACCTCTTGCAAGCTCCCAAGCCCAGGGGAGAAGCAATGTCGAAGGACCAAAGGGTTCGACAGGCCTTGATCAGCGTACGGATGTACCCTCAGTGGTTGCGGACGTATCTGTCAGAGATCGTCCCATCCACAAACAGACGAATGAGCCCTGTCATTCCTCGTCTGTGGAAGAAGTTTCGAGGAAGAAACGCTGGACCAAGGTCTCACGACCTCTCAAGCATAAGGTCCCTTCCGAGCGAGTCCAACGGCCCAGGTGTAGCCACTGGGTCAGTTCGGACTCGCCGCAGTCTTCCGAAGACTGCACACCTCCCAAGAGAGGTAGAGTGGTTCCGCAGCAGGCAACTACTCCGTCTGTTGCCGCACCAACCACGGTAGACCCTAAGTGGTCCATGCTGCAGACTATGCAGTCTCAGCTTGCTTCCTTCATGCAGGAGTATCGTGCTGAGAAGGTTGACACTGCACCAGTTAACCTACAACCTGCCACGGTTGTGCGCTCAGCAGATACTGCGGCTGCCTGCTCCCACACTCCACCTGTGAGAGCTCCACCACCGATGCGCAGTCGACCCTGCCAGACGCATGTTCATGCTGCACCCTCTGTTGACATGCGTGAGCTACCGCATCAGCAGTGGGAAGGTGCTGTCGAGCTGCCGTGTTTTGACGCAATGCGGCATGCTCCGCAACCCATGCGGCATGCTCTGCAACCCACGGCAGTCCCTCCCACGCACCTGCACTCCGCTTTTGTTGTTGCCAGCTCGCAGACTGACCAGCAGCGGCATGATGTTGGATCCGCAGCAGCTACGCATGCACCCGTGCTGCCGGATTCAGCCGTTCAGCTTTCTGCTCCACCTTTGCCACTTCCTCCTCAGCTTTCGGATGATGGAGTATCTGATGACGACGAAGCTGCGCATATGGACGATCCGCACTCCGACTTAGAAGAACCCAAGTCTACGCCTCCCTCCTTAGACTTTAGGAAGGTCCTTGCCCTGTTCAGGGACTTGTATCCGGAACAGTTTGTGTCTGCTTCCCCTCGCTCTCCTCCCTCCGAGTTTGCTTTGGGCATGCAGTCTGCAGCTCCTGCCTTTACCAAACTTGTACTTGCACGCTCATCCAAGAGAGCTTTGAGGGTTATGGGAGAGTGGTTGCAGTCCAAGAAGCAGCTGGGAAAGACTGCTTTCATTTTTCCGCCTACCAAGCTTGCTTCCAAATCTAGCGTCTGGTATGCCACGGGAGAGGAACCCGGCTTGGGAGTTCCTGCCTCTGCCCAGGGCGACTTCTCAAGTCTGGTTGACTCTCCCCGCAGGCTGGCTATGAGACGATCTAAGATTTGCTGGTCCTTCTCTGACATGGACCATCTGTTGAAGGGAGTCTTTCGTGCTTTCGAGATCTTCAACTTCCTCGACTGGTGTTTGGGAGCGTTAAGCAGAAAGACTTCCCCTTCGGATAAGGACTCTGCCATGCTTATCATGTCTAGCATGGACAAAGCCATTCGGGATGGGTCTGGTGAGCTTGCGGCTTCGTACGTGTCGGGAGTGCTTAAGAAGAGAGACCATCTTTGCTCCTTCTTGTCGGCTGGGATCACTCCTTGCCAGAAGTCGGAGTTGTTGTTTGCTCCGCTTTCCAAGTGTCTCTTTCCGGAAGAGCTGATCAAGGGGATGGCTGCCTCGTTGATCCAGAAGGATACCCATGACCTGGTGGCGTCCTCCGCACGTAAGGCCAAAGCTTTACCTTCCGTGCCTAGACCTAGGATGGACACACCAGCGTCTAGGTTCATCCCGCCCTTTCGTGGCAGAACCTCCAGCAGAGGAGGTACCCGTGCCGACAGTCATCGTGGCAAATCGAAGAAGGGTTCCAAGTCCTCAAAAGGCAGAGTCTGACTGCCTACCTCTCCAGACAGCAGTGGGAGCCAGGCTCAAGAACTTCTGGCAGGCTTGGGAGAACAGAGGTGCAGACACTCAGTCTGTGAAGTTGCTAAGGGAGGGGTACAGGATTCCGTTCTGCCGCAGTCCCCCTCTAGCAACTTCTCCCATCAACCTCTCTCCCAACTACAAGGAGAAGGACAAGAGGCTAGCGTTGCAACAAGAGGTGTCGCTCTTGCTACAAAAGGGAGCGGTAGTCATAGTCCGGGACCATCAATCCCCGGGCTTCTACAACCGTCTCTTCCTGGTAGCGAAGAAGACAGGAGGTTGGAGACCGGTGCTGGACGTCAGTGCTCTCAATGCTTTTGTCACCAAGCAGACGTTCACCACAATGGAGACGACGAAGTCGGTCCTAGCAGCGGTCAGGAAGGAAGACTGGATGGTCTCGTTAGACCTGAAAGACGCGTACTTTCACGTCCCCGTCCATCCAGACTCCCAACCTTTCCTAAGGTTCGTCTTTGGAAAGGTCGTGTACCAATTCCAAGCCCTGTGCTTTGGCCTAAGCACGGCACCTCTTGTGTTTATCAAACTGATGAGGAATATTGCCAAATTCCTTCACTTGGCAGACATCAGAGCCTCCCTCTATTTGGACGACTGGCTTTTAAGAGCTTCGTCAAGTCGTCGCTGTCTGGAGAATCTCAGATGGACTTTGGAGCTGACCAAGGAATTGGGTCTCCTGGTCAATATAGAGAAGTCCCAACTCGTCCCATCCCAAACCATTGTCTATCTAGGTATGGAGATTCAGAGTCGAGCTTTTCGGGCTTTTCCGTCGGCCCCCAGGATCAGTCAAGCCCTAGATTGCATCCAGAGCATGCTAAGAAGGAACCGATGCTCAGTCAGGCAGTGGATGAGTCTAACAGGGACACTTTCATCGCTGGCCCAGTTCATCGAGTTAGGGAGACTCCACCTCCGCCCCCTTCAGTATCATCTAGCTGCTCACTGGAGAAAGGACATGACGCTAGATGCGGTCTCAGTGCCTATTTCCGAAGAGATGAGGTCTACCCTAACGTGGTGGAAGAACAGCATTCTTCTCAAGGAAGGTCTACCATTGGCTGTTCAGACCCCCGACCATCGTCTCTTCTCGGACGCATCGGACACGGGCTGGGGTGCGACACTGGACGGACAGGAATGCTCGGGCACGTGGAATCAGGAGCAAAGAACACTTCATATCAACTGCAAGGAGCTATTGGCAGTTCATCTGGCCTTGATAAACTTCAAGTCCCTCCATCTAAGCAAGGTGGTGGAGGTGAACTCCGACAACACCACAGCCTTGGCGTACATCTCCAAGCAGGGAGGGACTCATTCGAGGAAGTTGTTCGAGATCGCAAGGGACCTCCTCATTTGGTCGAAAGATCGAAAGATTTCGCTGGTAACGAGGTTCATTCAAGGCGACATGAATGTCATGGCAGATCGCCTCAGCCGGAAGGGTCAGGTCATCCCCACAGAGTGGACCCTTCACAAGAATGTTTGCAGCAGACTATGGGCCCTGTGGGGTCAGCCCACCATAGATCTATTCGCTACCTCGATGACCAAGAGGCTCCCGATGTATTGTTCTCCGATTCCAGACCCAGCAGCAGTTCACGTGGATGCCTTTCTTCTGGATTGGTCCCATCTAGACCTGTATGCGTTCCCTCCGTTCAAGATTGTCAACAGGGTACTACAGAAGTTCGCCTCTCACAAAGGGACACGGTTGACGTTGGTTGCTCCCCTCTGGCCCGCGAGAGAATGGTTCACCGAGGTACTGCAATGGCTAGTGGACATTCCCAGGACTCTTCCTCTAAGAGTGGACCTTCTGCGTCAGCCGCACGTAAAGAAGGTACACCCAAGCCTCCACGCTCTTCGTCTGACTGCCTTCAGACTATCGAAAGACTCTCAAGAGCTAGAGGCTTTTTGAAGGAGGCAGCCAGAGCGATTGCCAGAGCGAGGAGGACATCCACTCTCAGAGTCTACCAGTCAAAATGGGAAGTCTTCCGAAGCTGGTGCAAGGCGAATGCAGTTTCCTCAACCAGTACCTCTGTAACGCAGATAGCTGACTTCCTTTTACATCTAAGGAATGTAAGATCCCTATCAGCTCCTACGATCAAAGGTTACAGAAGCATGTTGGCAGCGGTCTTCCGCCACAGAGGCTTAGATCTTTCCACCAACAAAGATCTACAGGACCTCCTTAAGTCTTTTGAGACCTCAAAGGAGCGTCGGTTGACTACACCAGGCTGGAACCTAGACGTGGTTTTAAGGTTCCTGATGTCAGCAAGGTTCGAACCGCTTCAATCAGCCTCTTTTAAGGATCTCACGTTGAAGACTCTTTTCCTCGTTTGCTTAGCGACAGCTAAAAGAGTCAGTGAGATTCACGCCTTCAGCAGGAACATAGGTTTTACATCTGAAACGGCTACATGTTCCTTGCAGCTTGGTTTTTTAGCTAAAAACGAGCTTCCTTCTCGTCCTTGGCCCAAGTCGTTCGAGATCCCAAGCCTGTCCAACTTGGTTGGGAACGAACTAGAGAGAGTACTTTGCCCTGTAAGAGCTCTTAAGTACTATTTAAGACGTACAAAGCCATTACGTGGACAATCAGAAGCTTTATGGTGTTCTGTCGAGAAACCTGCTTTACCGATGTCTAAGAACGCAGTTTCTTACTACATCAGGCTTTTGATTAGAGAGGCCCATTCTCATCTGAAGGAAGAAGACCTTGCTTTGCTGAAGGTAAGGACACATGAAGTTAGGGCTGTCGCTACTTCTGTGGCCTTCAAACAGAACCGTTCTCTACAGAGTGTTATGGATGCAACCTATTGGAGAAGCAAGTCAGTGTTCGCATCATTTTACCTCAAAGATGTCCAGTCTCTTTATGAGAACTGCTACACCCTGGGACCATTCGTAGCAGCGAGTGCAGTAGTAGGTGAGGGCTCAACCACTACATTCCCATAATCCCATAACCTTTTTTAATCTTTCTCTTGAAATGCTTTTATTGTTGTTTTTTGGGTTGTACGGAAGGCTAAGAAGCCTTCCGCATCCTGGTTGATTTGGCGGGTGGTCAAATTCTTTCTTGAGAAGCGCCTAGATTAGAGGTTGTGATGAGGTCCTTTAGTATGGGTTGCAGCCCTTCATACTTCAGCACCTAGGAGTCGCTCAGCATCCTAAGAGGATCGCTAGGCTCAGTAAGGAAGGCGTACTTAAAATGGCAGAGTAATGGTTCAAGTCGACTTCCTTACCAGGTACTTATTTATTTTATGTTGTTATTTTGTATAACTGCTAAAATGAAATACGGGATACTTAGCTTCTAATGTTAACATGTATGCTGGTCTCCACCCACCCCCCTGGGTGTGAATCAGCTACATGATCATCGGGTAAGATTAATATTGAAAAATGTTATTTTCCTTAGTAAAATAAATTTTTGAATATACTTACCCGATGATCATGAATTTAAGGACCCTCCCTTCCTCCCCATAGAGAACCAGTGGACCAAGGAGAAAATTGAGTTCTTGTTGACAAGAAGTACCTGAGTACCTACTCGACAGATGGCGCTGTTGTGTACACCCCCACCTGTATAGCGATCGCTGGCGTATCCCGACCTTAGATTTTTCTGTCGGGCAACAGAGTTGACAGCTACATGATCATCGGGTAAGTATATTCAAAAATTTATTTTACTAAGGAAAATAACATTTTACTAACTTCCACTCCTTCTCTAAATTACCAGTTTCTCTCACTTTCACTCTGTCATATGTTATTTTCAACCTTTCTTGATATTCACTTTTTACCTCAGGTTCCATTAACTCTTCAACCCTCACTAGCTCCCTTTTACATCCACCTACTCTATCCCCCCACTCTTTTGATGCAACTAATTTTCCTTCCACTAAAAAATGATCTGACATACCGTTATCCATACCCCTAAACACGTGCACGTCTTTCAATCTTCAAAAGATTCTTCTAGTTATCAACAAATAATCCATTAAAGCCCTTTCTACTACTCTACCATTTGCCACTCTTACCTTTGTATACTTGTTTTTATCTTTCTTTTTGAAGAATCTAGAACTCATCACCATTTCTTGCTCAACACACATATCTACCAGTCTCTCACCACTCATGTTCACCTGGTACGCCATACTTCCCAATGACACCTTCTACCTCTCCAGCACTCACTCTAGCATTTAAGTCACCCATGACAACTACATGATTCCTTCTACCCAGTCCTTCTACACACCTAGTTAATTCATTTCAGAACTCATTCCGCTCTTCTTCACCTTTCTCACACCCTGTCCCATATGCACTAACAAAAGCCCAACATTCCCTACCCAACTTAACCCTTACCCACATTAACCTAGATGATATCTCCTTCCATTCCACTACTTTACCTCTCATCCATTCACTCGGAAATAAAGCCACACCCTCTCTTGCTCTTCCCCTCTCAATCCCAGACACTCAACCAGTCAATTCACCAAACATCACTTCACCCTTCCCTTTTTTCTTTGTCTCACACAAAGCCAATATATCCATCCTTCTATTCATAAGCACACTTCCAATCTCACATCTTTTACTCTCTATCGTACTACATCAACGCACATTCAGACACCCCAAAACAAGAGTGCGGGGAGCAGTTACTCTCTCCCCAGCTCCACCTCTTTGATGTCTCACAGGAGTATATAATACAGGAGAGGGGGTTCCCAGCCCCCTGGCCCTGTCCCTTTTAGTTGCCTCTCACGACACGCAGTGATACGTTCTCACTATTCTAATTGTTGTCATGCCCCTCGGCAACTTGTACCTTCACTAAATCCTGCTTGTTCATCTCTCAGCTTTTCATCCGTCTTTCTCTTAGATTTGATATAAGATTATTTTCTATATCTCAGTCTTAGTACAGTACATATATTTTTTCCTTCCTGAATTTATTCAGGCCTGTTATGTAAAGATAAAATTTGACTCATCAGGCTAGTAAATCTCCTCCCTTTTAAAAACAATAATCAATCAGTAGCTGGGAAACATAAGATTAAGATGAAAAAATTGATTTGTTCAGTAACTGGAATACAAACCACGCTATTTAGTAGGGGTATTACTTTCGGCGTAGCTGAAATAACAAGCCATTAAAATTTAACGAGGGTTTACTACCCACACCACTAGTTAGCGGGGGTTGGGGAAGGTAGCTTGCTACCCCCCCCCCTCACACACACCTGTGTTTGAACTCACTTTGTTCTCGGCTCGGATGGTAGTCGGACGTGTCCGCTTTCATCCTCGCCGCTCATTGGCAGCCATTAATGCTTTTTTTGCTTTCTCTTTTTGACAGGTGTGTGTGTGAAGTTGGCCTCTGTTATTATGTGCACCTGCCCTGGATTACCCAACCGCCCCTGCGGAACATTCATGTCAGTGGTCGAGACAGACCCTCACACCCTTTGCCCTTACTGTAGAGGTCAACGGTGTGATAGTGATAATAATTGTGGTGAGTGTAGGGAGTGATCTACCTCCGAGTGGGAGAGGTCTTCTCGGCGACGTAAGAAGAAGTCCAGACGGGATATTTCTCCTTCGAAGGTTTCTTTGAAAGGAAAAAAACCCAAGGACTCTTCTTCCGTTGCTCAATCCTCCTCCAAAGCTCCCAATCGGTCGGTCTCTTTCGAGAGACCGTCGAGTGGTAGTTTAGACCGTTGTACTGTTTTCCAAGCTCGGGGTTCAAGAGATGGCGTTGCCTCCCCTAGCGAGGCTGCTCCACCTCTACCCCCGGGGTAGGATGTGTCACTAACCCATCTTTTACAGCTTTGGTCTTCCTTGGGGCTCGAGGGTTCGCCCTCCAAGGAAGCCTTGACTACATCTGATTGGGTGCCGCTGTCAAGCATTTGTCGACTCCGGCAGAGGTTGATCCTCTGTCGTTTGTCGACGTTGTGGTGTCAGAGGTATCCAATGCGGTATCTCCTAATACCTCTGCCTCTTCAAATCCCGCAGTAGCTGAGGGCTTAATTTCTCCCATTCCTGTTCAACCAACGAGGGAGAAACTAAGTCCAACAGTCTCTCCTGCTAGTGTTTCTCTCCCTCGGGGGAGTTCACTTACAGAGACTCCTCTTCGGAGGACTGCAGAAGGTCAGCTTGCTGATCCAACAGCCCCCCAGAGGGCGTATCCGTCGCAAGGCTCGCCTTCCTCTTCGCCAGAGAGACCTTACTTCACCTGCGGTGAGGAGGCGCCTCTTTAGTTCTACATCTTCGTTGCAGTCCTCCGCAGAGGAGCCTCATCAGCGATCACAGACTGTTCCTGCTTTGGTCCTGGACCTCTCAGCGGATCGTTCGCGATCCCCTTCGGTGGAAGGTCGTCCTTTCAAAGGACACGTCCACCTTCCACCCGTCAGACCTGCCAACCTGCCGTCACCGTTCCCGAGTGCTGATGCGCGCTACGCGCCGACGAAACCTGACCTTCACGCTCCTCAGGCATCTAACCCTAATACGGGGCATCAAGGGCGTATGTGCCATCACGCACATACGTCCCTCACGCGCTATGCTAATAATGAGCATACGCGCCCACGTTCTCCTGTACGCCAGGCTTTGCCTGAGCTAGCGCGCCCACGCCCAGCTACGCGCCATCCCTCACTTGCACGCCCACGTTCTCCTGCGCGCCCACGCCCAGCTACACGCCATCCCTCAACTGTGCGCCATCAACCTCCTGCGCGCCATCAACCTCCTGCGCGCCAGCAACCTCCTGTGCGTCAGCGCTCTTCACCGCGCCAGAGCTCTCCTGTACGCCAGCGTTCTCCTGCACGTCAGTGATCTCCTGCGCGCTAGCGCGCTCCCGCACGGCAGCGTCCATGCGCAGCAATCGTCTCTCCTGTGCGCCCACGATCTTCGGATCTGGACGCTGTTGGGAAGTCGATTCTGACTTCTCCTACGCGCCAGCGCTTGGCAACGCGCCAACAGCTGTCTCCAGCTCACCATCGCGCAGACACGTGCAGTCTCCGGCACGTGCCGACGAGGATACGCGCGCCCGCGCCCATCCTCTCCTGCAGTTGCGCGCCACCATTCTGACGCGCGCCCACGTGCACAGGCTTCAACTGCTCTCCTGCTCGCCTGCTCGCCCGCGCGCCTGCTCGCCCGCGCGCCCACGCTTCAACTGCTCGTCTGCGCGCCCGCGCGCCCGCGCGCCACCATTCTGACGCGCGCCCACGTGCACAGGCTTCAACTGCTCGCCCGCGCGCCACCATTCTGACGGGCGCCCATGTACACATTCTTCAACTGCTCGCCTGTGCGCCCGCGTGCCCTACGGCTTCTTCTAGGGCGCGCGAACTCTCGCCCGCGTGTTCAACGCCCTGATCTTGCGCGCGCTCCATCAGTCTCCTGTGCACCCACAATCTCCCGCGCGTGCTCCTACGCGCCATCAGTCTCCTGCGTGCCATAAGTCTCCCGCTCGCCCTCGCAGTCACCCGCGCGCCCTCGCAGTCGCCCGCTCGCAGTCACCCGCGCAGCCCTCGCAGTCGCCCGCATGCACGCGCATCAGCAGTCGCCCGCTCGCGACCCCTGGTATTCTCCATCGCGCGAGCACCATTACGCGCCCCCGCGCGAGCGTCAATACCCTCCCACGCGCGAGGCTGCTGTACAACGTACGGCAAGGTCGCCATAGCCGCATTCCCCTCCCTGCAAACGCATAACAGTGCGTATTGCGGCGGAAGGGAAACATCCAGAGGGGTCCAGAATCCCTTTTCCTTTTCAGGCGAACCCACCTATGGGAGCTCCTCCCAGGGATCCTTCTATCCCTGTCCCTCCAGAGGGAGTGTCTGACAGCGCATCTGTCAGTCAACAACCATGGTTCGGTGCATTAATCAGAGCAGTTACGCAGGCGTTCAAGCCTGTTCTCTCTGAATTAGGTCACAGATCCTTGGCTGTTTCTACTCCTCTGAAGAGAAAAAGAGGAGTTCCGGAGACGGTAACTTCTCCAAGGGCTAAGTTGATTCCACGCAAGCCTTCGAGGCAGGTTCCTTCACCCCCCAGACTTTCTCTCCTTCCCTGTCGGACGAGTACTTCCCATCCTCGGGAATCACGTGAGGTGAGACGTTCCCCCATCGCACCAATGAGGGAAACCCCTCCTCGTGCTGAGAAGTCTTTCCGAGTAGGGGCTGGAAAGAACTTGCCACCTTCTATGCTGGAGTCCTACATCCTTCCCAGGAAGGAGTCGAAGGACTCGAAGACTTTACCAAAGTCCTCTACAAGACCTAGGAGGGAGCCAACTAGCCACTTGGAGAACTTCCGCGAATCTCCCTAAGAAGAGCCTTTGGGGACAGGAGACTTCGCTGCAAGTCCAACGTCAGGAGGAGAACAGCAAGAGTCAGACTATGCATTTTTGGCAAGTTCTGACTCTAATAAGGGCTCTCAATGGGTTTGCTGACCCAGAGATCCCTCCTCGAGAGGGCAAGGACACGGTCTTGGACCGCGTATTCAGTACTCAGAAACCTTCTAAGGCCAGTGCGGTTCTGCCCTGGTCTCAGGGGGTTAAAAGTACCAGGGACAAGATCGCTGTATAGCTCTCCGAGTTGTCCTCCTCCAACCGTTCCAGTGCCAGCAACGAACTTCTCCCACATCCTCGCGTACAGCAAAGGAGGTACTTTGAGATCTTGGAGGAGCCTTGTTTAGCTCTTCCTCTCCACCATTCGTTGGAAGAGCTTACCAGGGGAGTCCCTCTTGAGAGAGACTCCAAGCGGCAGGTCTCGTTCTCGGCAACCGAGATCCTTAACCAGGAGAAGGTTGCGAAGTGTGCTATGCAATCTGGTTAGGGACCTTAGGTATCCTGATATGCTCTGAGGATTTCTCCAAAGAACCTATCAGGAAAGCTATGGAGACGTTCCTTCTCTCAGGCACTCGCACGATCGAGATTGTGGCCCACTAAGTCTCGAACTTGTGGGCAAACACCATCCTGAAACGTCGGGATGCAGTGGCTGAGAGATTCCATCAGAAGGTCGCTAGCACCGAGATCAATAGGCTCAGGCATTCTTCCTTTGAAGGAACGATCCTGTTTGAGCCTAAGGATGAGGAATAGGCCGCTGAGAGGTGGAGGAAGTCTCACCAAGACTCCCTCCTTCATAGGGCTTTGACATCTAAGCCCTATAAGCCTCCAGCACTCCAGCAGTCCCGTCCGACCAAGACCACAAAACCAACGGCAGCAGCGAAGACAGTGGTGTCTAAGCCCTTTCCTGTCAAGGATAGGAAAGGCAAAAAGTCCTTCAGAGGAGGTAAGAATCCTAGAGGGAGCAGCCGAGGCCACAACCGCTAGGATTGGCAGTCCCCCTGCATGTCCACCAGTGGGGGGATGCCTAAAAAGTTGCGCAGACAGATGGCAGCAACTCGGGGCTGATTCCTTGACGATTTCCGTAATCAGTCTGGGATATCGCGTCCCGTTCACAACATCTTTACCTCCCCTGACGACGAATCCAGTGTCATTGAGCTCCCTTGCCATGGGATCAGCAAGGGGGCAAGCCCTTCGGGCAGAAGTCCAGACCTTGTTGAAGAAGGGCGCTCTCCAAGAGGTCCTCGACGGGTCTCCAGGCTTCTTCAGTCAATTCTTTCTTGTAAAGAAGGCATCTGGAGGCTGGAGACCAGTCATCGATCTCTCAGCCCTGAACAAGTTTGTCAAACAAACTCCGTTCAGCATGGAGACGGCAGACACGGTCAGACTAGCAGTGAGACCGCAAGACTTCATGTGTACACTGGATCTAAAGGACGCATACTTCCAGATCCCAGTCCATCCGTCTTCAAGGAAGTCCTTAAGATTCAGCCTAGACAACAAAGAGTACCAGTTCAAGGTGCTGTGCTTAGGTCTCTCCACAGCACCACAGGTTTTCACCAGTGTTCACTCTAATATCTTTGTGGGCACACAGGATCGGCATCTGTCTCCTTCGTTATCTGGACGACTGGTTGATCCTAGCAGACTCAGTGTCATCCCTTCTTCAACACCGGGACAAACTTCTGAGACTTTGCCAGGATCTGGGGATCATGGTAAATCTCGAGAAGTCCTCTCTGCTTCCCACTCAAAGACTGGTATACCTAGGCATGGTTATAGACACCAATCTCCACAAAGCCTTCCCATCAGACGACAGGATAGCAAGGCTGAGGAAGGTCGCAAGCCCTTTTCTCAGACGAACAGAACTCCCAGCCCAATTGTGGTTACGTCTCCTCGGTCACCTTTCATCATTGGCTCGTCTAGTTCCCAACGGTCTCCTCAGGATGAGATCTCTCCAGTGGCGACTCAAGTCCCGATGGAATCAAGGTTACGATTCCCTGGACGTCCTGATCCCTATGAGACCTGTGGAACTGGCGGACCTCCAGTGGTGGGTGACAGACGAGAACCTACGAAAAGGAGTGGATCTTCTCGTCCTCCCCCCGGATTTGATGCTGTTTTCGGACGCTTCAAGGAAAGGGTGGGGGGCCCATGTACTGCAGCACACGACCTGAGGCCTGTGGTCAGAATTAGAAAAATACCTCCATATAAAACTCCTAGAGATGAAGGCCGTCTTCTTGGTCCTTCAATAGTTCCAACAATACCTGGCGGGTCACTCTGTGGTGGTGATGAGCGACAACACCACAGTAGTGGCTTACATCAACAAACAAGGAGGTACCTTTTCGCAGCAGCTATCCCATCTAGCAGTAGAGATACTGAGATGGGCCGAAATCCACTCGATACCACTCGGCACGCATCTTTCCAGGCAAAAGGAATGCGCTCGCCGACAAACTGAGCAGAGCGTCTCAGATAGTGAGTACCGAGTGGTCTTTGGATCATCTAGTAGCCAACAAAGTCCTGACTTTGTGGGGTTCTCCGACTGTGGATCTGTTCGCAACAGCCCTGAACTTCAAGCTCCTGCTGTATGGCTCCCCAGTCCCAGACCCCAAGGCTCTCTGGCAAGATGCTTTCCAACAACGGTGGGATAACATCGACGTTTATGCCTTTCCCCATTCTGTCTGATGAGGAGGGTGCTCAACAAGACCAGAACATCGGTCAATCTTTCAATGACTCTCATAGCTCCGCTATGGCATCACGCAGAATGGTTCCCGGACCTTCTGCAACTCCTAACGGAGCTACCGAGAGAACTCCCTCCACGGCACAATCTGCTCAAACAACCACATGCCAACATCTTCCACAAAGCCGTACCTTCGCTACGACTTCACGCCTGGAGACTATCCAGCATCTCCTCTCTGAGAGAGGGTTTTCGCAGCAAGTTGCTGTCAGGATGTCTGGACATCTGCAAAAGTCATCCGCAGCAGTCTACCAGCCAAGTGGAAAGTCTTCTGGGGTTGGTGTCGTGGAAGGGGTATCTCTCCATTCGATGCCACTATTCCAACATTAGCGGAGTTCCTCGTGTATTTGCGGGAAGAAATGCGCCTTTCAGTCTCGGCAGTGAAAGGCTATCGCTCAGCCTTAAGTCTAGCCTTCAGGCTCAAAGGAATGGACATTTCTTCATCGCTAGAACTTTCTCTACTCATACGTAGTTATGAACTTACCTGCCCTCAGTCGGAAGTGAGACCTCCTCCATGGAACGTGGTTCGAGTTCTCAGGTCTCTTAAGAGACCTCCCTATGAACCATTACGCCAGGCATCAGATCGCCACATAACCTGGAAAACTGTGTTCCTGCTAGCTTTGGCTTCGGCCAAGCGTGTTAGTGAACTTCATGGTCTCTCGTATGACATCGCCCATTCAAGGGGATGGGGGGAGGTAACGTTCAGCTTCATCCCTGAGTTTATTGCTAAGACTCAGAATCCTGGAGTAGCGGATCCTTGGTTCGACTCCTTCCGGATTTCTAGTCTCTGTTCTGTAACAGATGACCCAGACCATCTCTTACTATGCCCAGTAAGGAGTTTGAGGCTATACCTTAAAAAAACAGCTGCAGTCCGTCCTCATGTGCCAGCATTATTCGTCAACACAGGGAGGACTAAGAGGAGGGTCACCAAAAACACCATCTCTGCATGGATTCTCAGGGTAATTCATCTGGCCTTGAATCCAGATCCTCCTCCGTCACGTCGCCCTAGAGCACATGATGTCAGGGGCATAGCTACGTCCCTGGCCTGTGAAGCAGGTCCTGCAAGCGGGGGTGTGGAAGCGTCAGACAACGTTCACATCCCACTACCTGCAAGACGTGACCCACAGGAGGCTCGATACTTCTCTATCGGCCCTGTGGTGGCTGCACAACAGCTGGTTTAAAACCTCAAGCTCCTTATTGGACAAGTAGCAGAAGGTTGAGGGCATTGTTATCCGGTTTTAGTCTGCATGAATGAAAAGGTCTGACTGGCCCTTATTCTTTTCTTCATCATCCCCTCTCTTGGGGAAAGCAGCATCCTGGGTTCTTTGCATAGCTGACCTCAAACCACTGCAGGTAAACCATGCTCCCTTGTGTTCCTAGTATTAAGTTAATACTGTTACGTCCCTATACCCTGACGAGGTGGTATTGGGAAAGTCCTAGTCTACTAGTTTCCATCTAAAGAACTTCAGAACAACTTCCTAGGACGAGTCACACTTCTTCATACCTTCACACACAGCTTGCGTAGGCCGCAGTCCTTGCGTAGCAAGGTTCTAGCGAGGTGCAGGGACTTCTTATTTCTTGGGTGCTGACACACTCAAATAACGAGTCCCTAGGCAAAGCCAAAAGCCAGTACTGGCTGGGACGTCCACCCTTCCTAATGGGTGAGTCATCCCTATTAAATTGCGTGGTTTGTATTCCAGTTACGGAACAAATGACAAATTCGTAGATAATTTGTATTTTTCCTAACTATACAAACCTTAGCTATTTAACGAAACTTGCCCGCCAGCCCTATCCCCCTTGAAGTCCTACCTCCACGCAAAGTGAGTTCATGCACAGGTGTGGGTGGGGGGGGGGTTGTTAGCAAGCTACCCTCCCCCACCCCCGCTAACTAGCGGTGTGGGTAGTAAACCCTCGTTAAATTTTAATGGCTCGTCATTTCAGCTACGCCGAAAGTAATACCCCTATTAAATAGCTAAGGTTTGTATAGTTAGGAAAAATACAAATTATCTACGAATTTTTCATATTGTTAGTAATTCACCTTTCCTTGAAGGTTGTTTCGTGATAATATTCTGAAGGGACAGAAGAAAAATTATGACGATGGGAAAAAAAAGTGAAATTACGTGAGTGCTTACTGTAAGAGGTTAGCATTAAAATGGAGCATTTTAGTACTAAAATTTGTCCATATATAAACCTATTATTTATGATGTATGGTTGCTGCCGACTGCTCCAAGCTGCAGCTAGTTCAGACTATTCAGAGAGTGGCCAGTTTTCGACCAGAGGTGCTTTTGTTAAGTGAATGCAAACTCAGATAAGTGGGCAGGGCCACTAATCTCTTGGTAGTGTTCAGAGACTTATTCCATAACTTTAACCACAAACAATTAATGGTTTACTTGTGGAATAAATGATATTAGTTTTGAAGAATAAGATATTGTACAGTGAAATTTCTGTGAAACCATTCTCTGTAACTTCTGTAGATGAAACAAAAAAGGTATAAGACTAGAATAATATGGTATCAAAGAAAGTTATTTCACATACTCTCTTCCCTCAGATATCTTTCCGGAGTGTCTTGTAGAAATACAAGAAAACTGCTGTGGGAGAGATATCAGTCTGAATGGATCATGCCTTCCACCCGGAACCCCCAGTGTAACACTTGTTAGTAGGCTGTCCCAACCAAAAGGGAAGAGGAAGCCACCAAAGCACAAAGCCCTTACTTTGGGTCCTGCTATAGTTCAAGAAGTAGTGCAAAGAGTTCCCTTCGATATTTACACAGTTAATGAAAATAATGAAAGAGTTGCGTGGAAGCCTCCTTCATGTCATAAGGTAAAGTAATAGTGTTGCAATTTTATTAATTGAAAGTAATCCGGTTGTATTTAAATTTGAATTTATTAGAAAATATAATGACAGTAAAATTATTCAATTCCAAACCCATAGTTTATAAGGCCATTCAATTTTCCTTGTACAGTGATGTATTTTCATTAATCTTTTCCAAGATGAAGAAGAGCAAAAATAAGAATGCCTGTCTCTGACAGGTCAGTACATACAGTAAACCCTTTCTTATCCATACTGTTGATTTAGAGGGGTGATGGAAAAGGGTGAAATGTTATTAAGGGTACTGTATTTTCCAATACCTTTCTAATGCCAAGCTACCTTAAAACCCTAGTTTAACCTTGTTAAAAATAACTCGGCCCAATCCGTGAAAGAATGCAAAAAAAATAATAGAATCCATATAGTAAGCAATGTAGCTAAAATAAAATCCAATAAACGTATACTATTTTGAAGAATCTTATATGAAATTCATTGCTATTCCTTAATGAAAGAAAAATGACCATAATAATGGAAAATATACTCTTCCTGACTAATTGTTGTAACCATGTAAACAAAGTTAATCCTCTTGTAGTTGGCCAGCCAAGAGATGTTTGTGTTTGTTCATAAGTTTTAAATTTTTTTATACTGTACAGTATTAGTGTTCTTACTCATATTCTTTTTATGTTCCAGCATAACATACAAACCTTACACTCTTTGCTCAGCTTTATTTATTCCGGCGAAGCTGAAACTAGTCGAAGCTTTTTTGTAAACAGGGTTAAACTACCCACTAGTGGGGTTAGAGCGGGGTAGGTTAGCTCCCCCCCACCAGCACTAGCGACTAACCTTCACTTCTTAATTCTGCTCGGTAGAGGAAAGACATAGTCTTTTCTCTCTCGCCTAGCCTTTTAACTGGTTTAAGATTAAAAGCAACTGGCCTGAAGCTTATTAAAAAGTTCCTTCAGTGCTGCCTTCCTTGGGGCTCACGGGTTCCCCGTGAAAGGTCAGGTAGCAAGAGGTCTTTAACCTCTACCTCTGCTGCTCGATCAACATTCTCTCTGCTTCAGCAAGCTGCCTTGAGCAGTGGCTGACGAGAACTTCTCGGAGTGACTTGTCGGGTAATCATTCAGGGTAAACAGAAAAGAGCTCCAGCTACGTTCCACAGGCAACACTAAATGTCGACCTTCAACTTGAAGAGGGAGAACCTTAGCTCGTTGACGGGAAGCAGAGAGCACTGCCCGGAGGTTCGCCTCCAGGTGTTGGATAATTTTTCCTTTTGAGGGAGAGTTAACCTCCACCAGGTGTTGAGCAACTTTCCCTTCCGAGGGAGAGTTCCTCCATCAGCTGCTGTCCAATCTTCCCGCTTGCAGGGAGAGTTGCAGACAGAGGCAACAGAAGTTAATTGTCTTTCCCGTTTGCAGGAAAGACTCCCTTTATCTGTGGGGTTTCCCCTTTGGAGGTTTCCTCCGGTGGAACTTGGATTCCTCCATGCCCCGTCCTTGCTCTTCAGAGCTTGTCAACGAAGGAGTTAGAGGAATGCTTCTAATTCCTACTCACCACCCCCATACCCTCAGGGTACAAAACTACTCTCATTGCAACTTCCCTCTGGGATCTTGCCGCAGATAGTGACGGCCATTTGCGACCACCTCCTCTCCCATTGATGATAGGGCTATTGCCACATTGTGCCTTTGGGTACAACAAAGCTCTTAGAGCTTTGTAAGGCCAAGCTCTTCGGGATCTGCGCCTCATAGTTTCTAACTCTAAGGAAAAAACAGCTGGTCTTCAAGTCCAGCGCAGCCTTTTTCATTCCCTTCCGAGGGGATGACGTAAGGCTAATCACCATCCCCTTTGGGGGGGTAGGGTGGATAAGAGTACTAAGAGGACATTAGTTTCAGAGCGCTTCTGCCTGACGAAGGTTTGCGACTGGGTTGTTCGCCTCACCTCAGTACCCATGGCGGGTTTGTCAGACCCCCACCTCGCCTTAGTACCCATGGCAGGTTTGTAAGACACTTGCCTTGTCTGAGCACCCATGGCAGGTTTGCGAGACCCTCATCTTGCCTTAGTACCCATGGCAGGTTTGTAAGACACTTGCCTTGTCTGAGTACCCATGGCAGGTTTGTGAAACCCTCACCTTGCCTTAGTACCCATGGCGGGTATGGGAGACCCTTGCCTCGTGCGAGACTCTTGCCTCGTATGAGACCCTCGCCTCGTCTTAATACTCATGGCTGGTTTGTGAGACCCTCCTCGCCAGCGCTAGAGTAGTGTCCGCTAATGGGTCTAGCCGTGTATGTAAGATTCAATGCTGGCATTTCAGATTCTCTTTCAAGTATTCTCACTGACGTTCGCGAGCGCTTGCCAGCATTTTGTGAACGCTTGCCAGGTTTTGGGGTCGTTCGCCAGGGTTTGTAGACGCTCACCAGCATTTTCTGATTCTCACCACGTGTGTTTGTTTTCTTTCCATTCTTGGACAAAATAACCCTTCATGCGAGACTTGGCTTCATGGGTAACTCTCGTCCCTGAAAAGTTTTACACAACTACCGGTGTTCGTTACAACTTATAAAAGGCTGAAACAAACTCCTGTGGCGCATGCGTTTTCTCCAATTGCTTGAGTCGGCTGCATGCGTTAGTGTGCCCCTGGACACAACGAGTTCTCGTAAGACACTGAGTTTCGTAAAACAATTGTTCTGGGTTATTTTCTTGGGCTTTGTTGCCTGATGGAAGAGAGAGAGAGCTCTTTGGAGCACTCGCACTACAGACTGTGAAACACACCCTTACAAGATTATTGTCTATAGCATCTAGTTCCAAGGGAGCAGTATTAGCTTCTGCTTTTGTTTACAAACGATAGCAAGCACCGCCCACAAGGCGGCCAGACAAACGTCAGCTTGTCATTACATTTACTAACGTTAACAAGTCGTGCCCACAAGTCAGCCTGACAAACTTTGTTAGCTTCTCATTACGTTTATGAACGCTAGCAAGCTCCACCTGCCCACAAGGCAGGCAGGGAAACTGACAGAGGTATGATCGTTACACTAGCCTTATGTTTGTTATTTTCGTGGGGCATGTGCTTACATCTCAAAATGCTACAGCTAGTTGATGATAAAATTACTTGGGCAATAATGTTGCGATTCGTCGACATACATTATTCCCACAAGCGGTCTCAGAATTGTTGTCAATTGTTTACCCGGAGGGAAAGAAGTTACGCGTGCGCAACCCCGGTCATGGACATATGCGAGCAAGCGATCTCTCTGCCAACAAGGACTATAGACCATCTGACAATTAGAACTACAGTATGTTCTAATAATCATTAGTGTTGATGGCTAATTCTTTACTGGAAGCCAAGTTGTGCATTACTCTTCTACCTTCCTGTAACCAGACATACTACTTATGTGGTCTGCCTTTATCCCAGATAGTTCCTTTCCGATTGGAGGTCTTATTTTCTTAGAAAATACTTAGACCAAAAACTTCACATAAGCGAATCTGTTCCTGAGAAGGGAGCATTTGCAATTTATGCCAGTTTTACCAATCAGAAATGAAGATACAAACGTTTTCATCGTCCATAAGAAGGAGGTCTCGATTACGAACATTGATCAATGTTCTCCTTTTGAGTTCCAGATACAGCTATTAATTAGGGCTACGCCCATATGTTCGTCCACTTCCCTGGTATGTTACTCATTTGTAGATGGGGTTATGCATACATTTCCTGTCCAGCAATAGATTGAAGATATGTCTCAATCTTACCTTTTGGAAGTAGTTGTATGCAATCGGGCGTTTCCGACCAGTTTCGTGCCCGACAGCGATCGCTAAGGAGATTCGCTGTAATAACATCTTCCTCTAAGGAGTACTGGCTACCCTGGTTTACCGATCTGTTAACATAATCCTATTTAGGATTTTGCACTGTCAATAGGTTTCTGTCCGGTAAAACAGACAGGGTGTTTCTTTGTGTTCAGTGTACTGGTAAACAAGCATCTTTGTTGTATAGGTACACAGAGTGTAATTTTTTGCCAGAGGCTCAGATTAACCAATATTTGCATTTAGCAGGGTGTCATAATTAAGATAGGGATTGAAAACATCAGAAAAGAGAATGTGCTCCGGACTTAGGCTTACCTTCTAGTATATGGGTTTCCTCAACTGCATTTACTGTTGTTGCTCGTGTTCCTGCCAAAGTAAGATTGTAATTCCTCAGGTAGTTTCAAGTGCGTTTGGAGTTACTGAAGGAGTTTGGAATAAGGGTAGTCTATTGCTATAGAGGATTCAAAAAGTGAAATTATCCAGGATATTGATATTAGGCTACAGAATTTTCTCTGACTTATCAATTTTTCTATTAACCTGTTGAATGTGTCCACCCCTGTATGACCATGCTGGTTCTGTATCATCACACCATTCACCATCAAAATATTCTAATTAGTTTTCTTTATCTTCAACCATAAATTTCCCACCAGCATTAACAACAAAAGGCAAGGGATCTCTCCCTCACGCTCCCTCTTGTCATTCAGTCACTCGGTAATGAAAAGTTATAGTCACTCAGTATCATTATGAGTAGAGGATTCAAACATGGAGCTGTCCTCATCCAATGCATTATCAATATCATAACCTTCTTCTTCTAGTTATTTTAAATTCTCTCTGATTATATGTGCTTCCTCTTTAGCAAGTTCATTGTGAATAGAAGGCAAAACGTTGATTTACAGTATTACGAAAAATGGTCGAAGCTAACTGAAAAAAAGTCTTCTGCTGTCAAGCGCCCTACCAAAAAAAAAAAAAAAAAAAAAAAAGAATTGACGTTGCCAGACCGCCTTTTACTTAAAATTTACAACTTGTGTGTGCAAAGAATGTTGCCAAATGAAGTTCGTACACTTTCTGTACAAGAAAACATTATTGCAGGGGTGACAATTTGACTCGTGCATTTAAAGTCATAAACTTAAAACAGTAACAAATTGAAGGTGTTACTGAGTAGATCACAGTAAACATATGTTCCAATACCTAATACAATTCCTTTTATTCTTTACAGTGGATATATGTATGTCCTGCATGCAAGGGCCATTCGTGCTCGCAGGAATCTTTTTGTGACAACTGTCAGGAGTGGCCATACTACGGTCTTCTTTTTCGAAACTCTGTAGGTAATGCACCGAAAGAGCTTCTCATGCCCTAAGCGTCAGCAACCTCCGCTTCTGATCTTCCACTCTTCGTTCGTACCCCTCGGGATTACCAGTAGGGGGGATCCTCTCGAGGTGTACCCAGAAGCTGACTTTATTCAGTATTCTACACTTGCAGATTACGCTGCGCCCTCACACACTGAGCTTGCTCAGCTCGCTGAGGGCCTTAGGGTGTGAAGCACTTTATTCACCACCTGGTGGTGAGCACCCGTCTCGTTCGCTAGCAAGGCGTCCGCCTCGCCAGAGTGGTTGCCCTTTCAGGGCTTTAGGAAACCTGTGCTGGATTTGTCCATGTCTCGTTCAAGCTCTTTGGAACATTGCTTTTCAGAGCAAGATGACGATAGGGTACGGAGGATATTTAGAGCCTCCACCTCTTGCCGTCATATCAATAGGACACAACAAAGCTTCCTGTGCTTTGTGAGGCCATAACCTTCGGGACCTGTGCCTCATGCTTCTCCCTTTCATGAGGAAGAACCTACTGTGGAGCTATTTTTATTAAAATATCCATAGGTGTAATTTAGGACCATGTGTTATGCTCTCTGGTAAATTAAATGAATGATTTTAACTTCCATATGGTTTATATTTATAAATGATATCGGCACAAGAATTGAAGAGACAGTGAAAGATGGAAATGGAAGGTTGTTAAAAGGAGAGGAGGCAAGGAAAAGGTGGGCGGAATATTTTGAAAGTTTGCTGAATGTTGAGGATGATAGGGAGGCAGAGATAATTGTTGTTCCAGGTGTTGAGGTGCCAGTGATGGGAGATGAGAATGAGAGAGAGATTACAATAGAGGAAGTGAGGAGAGCACTAGATGAAACGAGAGTAGGAAAAGCATCTGGTATGGATGGTGTGAAAGCTGAGATGTTGAAGGAAGGGGGTGTGACTGTAATTGAATGGTTGGTGAGATTGTTTAATGTGTGTTTTGTGTTGTCAATGGTACCAGTAGATTGGGTCTGTGCATGTATTGTACCACTATATAAGGGTAAGGGAGATGTGCATGAGTGTTGTAATTCAAGAGGTATTAGTTTGTTGAGTGTAGTTGGAAAAGTGTATGGTAGAGTACTGATTAATAGGATTAAGGATAAAACAGAGAATGCAATCTGGGAAGTACAGGGGGGTTTTAGAAGAGGGAGGGGTTGTATGAATCAGATTTTTACAGTTAGGCAGATATGCGAGAAATATTTAGCAAAAGGTAAGGAGGTGTATGTTGCGTTTATGGATCTGGAGAAAGCATATGATAGAGTTGATAGGGAAGCAATGTGGAATGTGATGAGGTTATATGGAGTTGGTGGAAGGTTGTTGCAAGCAGTGAAAAGTTTCTACAAAGGTAGTAAAGCATGTGTTAGAATAGGAAATGAAGTGAGCGATTGGTTTCCGGTGAGAGTGGGGCTGAGACAGGGATGTGTGATGTCGCCGTGGTTGTTTAACTTGTATGTTGATGGAGTGGTGAGAGAGGTGAATGCTCGAGTGCTTGGACGAGGATTAAAACTGGTAGACGAGAATGATCATGAATGGGAGGTAAATCAGTTGTTGTTTGCGGATGATACTGTACTGGTAGCAGACACAGAAGAGAAGCTTGACCGACTAGTGACAGAATTTGGAAGGGTGTGTGAGAGAAGGAAGTTGAGAGTTAATGTGGGTAAGAGTAAGGTTATGAGATGTACGAGAAGGGAAGGTGGTGCAAGGTTGAATGTCATGTTGAATGGAGAGTTACTTGAGGAGGTGGATCAGTTTAAGTACTTGGGGTCTGTTGTTGCAGCAAATGGTGGAGTGGAAGCAGATGTACGTCAGAGAGTGAATGAAGGTTGCAAAGTGTTGGGGGCAGTTAAGGGAGTAGTAAAAAATAGAGGGTTGGGCATGAATGTAAAGAGAGTTCTATATGAGAAAGTGATTGTACCAACTGTGATGTATGGATCGGAGTTGTGGGGAATGAAAGTGATGGAGAGACAGAAATTGAATGTGTTTGAGATGAAGTGTCTGAGGAGTATGGCTGGTGTATCTCGAGTAGATAGGGTCAGGAACGAGGTGGTGAGGGTGAGAACGGGTGTAAGAAATGAGTTAGCGGCTAGAGTGGATATGAATGTGTTGAGGTGGTTTGGCCATGTTGAGAGAATGGAGAATGGCTGTCTGCTAAAGAAGGTGATGAATGCAAGAGTTGATGGGAGAAGTACAAGAGGAAGGCCAAGGTTTGGGTGGATGGATGGTGTAAAGAAAGCTCTGGGTGATAGGAGGATAGATGTGAGAGAGGCAAGAGAGCGTGCTAGAAATAGGAATGAATGGCGAGCGATTGTGACGCAGTTCCGGTAGGCCCTGCTGCTTCCTCCGGTGCCTTAGATGACCGCGGAGGTAGCAGCAGTAGGGGACTCAGCAGTATGAAGCTTCATCTGTGGTGGAAATGTGGGAGGTTGGGCTGTGGCACCCTAGCAGTACCAGCTGAACTCGGCTGAGTCCCTGGTTAGGCTGGAGGAACGTAGAGAGTAGAGGTCCCCTTTTTTTGTTTTGTTCTTGTTGATGTCGGCTACCCCCCAAAATTGGGGGAAGTGCCTTGGTATATGGATGGATGGATCTGCTATGTCATTTACCCTAGTACCTAGCATGTTTTTGCGTGCAGTGTACATCATTGCAGGGAAGGGGTTAAGCTTTCACCCATTAGAGGTTGCAGGATAATCCTCATTTCTTATTGGTCATTATCCCATGGCAGATTGTATAGTATTATCATTCTCATCTCATTGGTCTTTTCCAATAATGATCATCCTCAGCTCTTTTGAGTCATTCTCCCATTAGAGGTTATAGGGTTATCCTTACCTCTTTATAGTCTTTCTCCCATGAGAGGTTGTAGAATTATCATCCTCATCACTTGTTGCCCCTTCTCCAATTAGAGTTTGTAAGCTCATCCTTATCTCGCCTTGATCTTTCTCCCTTGAGTGTTTTATTCTTTAACACTAACATTCAAGACAATTTTTAATCCCCCCCAAACCTCACATTTCTGCTATAGCTCAATTAGTCGAAGAATGGTTTACTTTGCAAGTGATGCAAGGGACTGTACAGTAGATGCAAACTACATTATCTGA
>NC_090725.1:85155664-85200664 GCF_036898095.1 Palaemon carinicauda
CTGAGAGTGTTGCCAAGTGGTGATCCTATACTTACTATACGAGTAAAGTAACATCACGAGACTGACGGCTTGTAAAAGGCAATTAAAGTCATGAACGGAATATACAGTTGAAGGCGGTACCGAGTAGATCGTGGTGAACGGTTTATCACGTGGGTGACGCTTAACAGGTTAAAAAAACATTTTATATAGTTCGGTATTTTCTCTATCCATCCTCTCCCAGAAAACCTTCAAATGTGAATTATCGGAATGTGTGCAGATCTTGGCAGTGCGATAACTAGTTAGCGACTGAGAATAAAAAAAATAAAAAGCCCGATTGACGAATGACGATGCTGATGAAGAGGATATCGAATACCGATTTTTCCCTAATTGATTTTTTCTACGTTCTGTCTAATCCAATGTACAGTACATTCTTATGTAAAGGGCGAACCCCAACATTTCTTGATGCTGCTACACTTTAATTATAGATATTTTACCACCTATTTATAATCTTTATTTATAATAACATCTTTAGTAAAAGCTCTTCAATATCACTTTCAGGAGTAAATGCGTTTATGATCGACGATGAAACGTAAAAAAAAAAACGTTTTCCTTTTAAGAAGGCGTTTTTTTAAGAAAAAAAAAAACAACACGAAACAAAATTGCTCATATTTCATATATTTTGATTTTCTAAGGATAAATAAAACATTAATTATTACATAGTACCTGGTAAGATATCTTTTGCCGCAAAAGTTAACCTATAGACAGATGTTAAAATTGGTTAGCGAGTTCGTTATGATCGGCGATGGAACGTACTAAACAAAGTAATGGGTTTGGTTGTGGTGACATGTTTGGCAGTAGCATGATATAAAATAGTCTTTATTTTGATGGTTTTTAATTTAAAGTTTAATGAATAAGGATTTTTCACCATAATCACAACGTAAGTATAAAAATTAATTAGTACAAATATGGAATATTATACATATAGGTGTTGGACAGTTAGGCTAGGCCTAGCGACAAGTTCACACAACAGATGGGCAAACCTTAACATTTTTCATCCAAAACTAGTCTTAAAATGTTTGAACAGAAATCTTTCTCTCACATTCCCCCCCCCCCCTTCTCAGACATCGGGGGAACCATCACCCCCCCCCAATACAATTAAGAAAACAATAGATTTCCTACGCTTCGCTTCGCGGTGCTTGACTCGCGGATTTAGAATGCTCCTCGCAAATACATGAAAATTAATTTTTAAAAACTATCGATCGCGTAATTGAGGAATCGCGTAATTAGAACACGTGTAATTCGGGACCCTACTGTATATATATATATATATATATATATATATATATATATATATATGTATATATATATATATATATATATATATATATATATATATATATATATATATATATATCTATCTCTATCTATATATATCTATATATCTATATATATCTATATATCTATATATATCTATATATCTATACACATACACATACACATACATACATACATACATACATACATACTGTAGGGTCCCGAATTACACGTGTTCTAATTACGCGATTCCTCAATTACGCGATCGGTAGTTTTTAAAAATTAAATTTCCTGTATCTGCGAGGAGCATTCAAAATCCGCGAGTCAAGCACCGCGAAGCGTAGGAAATCTATTGTTTTCTTAATTGTATTGGGGGGGGGGGGGTGATGGTTCCCCGATGTCTGAGAAGGGGGGGGGGGAGAATGTGAGAGAAAGATTTCTGTTCAAACATTTTAAGACTAGTTTTGGATGAAAAATTTTAAGGTTTGCCCATCTGTTGTGTGAACTTGTCGCTAGGCTAGCCTAACTGTCCAACACCTATATGTGTAATATTCCATATTTGTACTAATTAATTTTTATACTTACGTTGTGATTATGGTGAAAAATCCTTATTCATTAAACTTTAAATTAAAAACCATCAAAATCAACAGTGCCGTTTGAAATATTGAAAAGTTTCCAAAAAAAAAAAAAATCAACAGAACAGCATCGTCATGGGAACACCTTTGTTGCTTTAGTTTGCAAGACTACCGCTATCATCCAGTTGTAGTGCGTTGTGCTCCGTTTCATCTAAATTGTTTGAAATTCTTTTATATAGTACTTTTGAAACCAAAAATTAAATTAAATAAAGACTATTTTATATCATGCTACTGCCAAACATGTCACTACAACCAAACCCATTACTTTGTTTAGTACGTTCCATCGCCGATCATAACGAACTCGCTAACCAATTTTAACATCTGTCTATAGGTTAACTTTTGCGGCAAAAGATATCTTACCAGGTACTATGTAATAATAATGTTATAATTAATGTAGTTTTATTTATCCTTAGAAAATCAAAATAAATGAAATATGAGCAATTTTGTTTCGTGTTTTTTTTTCCTAAAAAAACGCCTCCTTAAAAGGAAAACGTTTTTTTTTACGTTTCATCGTCGATCATAAACGCATTTACTCCTGAAAGTGATATTGAAGAGCTTTTACTAAAGATGTTATTATAAATAAAGATTATAAATAGGTGGTAAAATATCTATAATTAAAGTGTAGCAGCATCAAGAAATGTTGGGGTTCGCCCTTTACATAAGAATGTACTGTACATTGGATTAGACAGAACGTAGAAAAAATCAATTAGGGAAAAATCGGTATTCGATATCCTCTTCATCAGCATCGTCATTCGTCAATCGGGCTTTTTATTTTTTTTATTCTCAGTCGCTAACTAGTTATCGCACTGCCAAGATCTGCACACATTCCGATAATTCACATTTGAAGGTTTTCTGGGAGAGGATGGATAGAGAAAATACCGAACTATATAAACTGTTTTTTTAACCTGTTAAGCGTCACCCACGTGATAAACTGTTCACCACGATCTACTCGGTACCACCTTCAACTGTATATTCCGTTCATGACTTTAATTGCCTTTTACAAGCCGTCAGTCTCGTGATATTACGTTTACTCGTATAGTAAGTATAGGATCACCACTTGGCAACACTCAGCATATGGGGACTGTGAATAGAAACTTATATGATGTCTGGCAACTATTTTTCTGAAGGTAGCTTGATGTTAGAAAATTGGTTTCCTATCAGTGCGCTCGGGCGTTCATGCATAAGTGGTGACTTGTTGTTCCTTTTGTAATGAACGGTCTAAAGAGGAAGGTTATTTCTTTAGATGAAATAAATGATATTCTTGTTGAGGAATTTGATAATGATAACCTGTTTGATAAAGAGAGCACTAGTTCTGAATCCTCCAGTGATGAGTATATTGAAGAAACAAAGTTTTCTTTCGATGCCGAAAGCGAAAATGACTTCTCATTACCGAATGACTGGACAACGAAATTTCACAAAACTATAAAGGGAAAGGAAACGCCGAGAGAGAGAGAGAGAGAGAGAGAGAGAGAGAGAGAGAGAGAGAGAGAGAGAGAGAGAGAGAGAGAGAGAGAGAGAATAAAGTGGATAAATAATGTACAAATGTATGACGAACATATTTGAAAACTATACAGGAAACGATATGAAGAGAGAGAGAGAGAGAGAGAGGGGAGAGACTTATCCCTTTCCTTTTGTTGCTTATCCAGGCGTAAAATTTACGATTGAAGATGAAAAGAACCCATTAGAATATTCAGTATTATGTAGCCATTTGAAATGAAATAATAGTAGTATTAATTGTTTTTTTTACTCAACCTTTTAATTAATATCCCTACTTTTAACTATAATTACGAATTATAAGCATAAAGAAATGATATTAACTTTGAAAAATTAACATTAGTGAAATGACCGCTCAGGGCAAAAAGAGCGTGACGGTACGTTAGTGGCAACCTGGTCCAGGGGGGACGCTTAGATGTTTTCTGGCAGAAAATTACGGTAGATTATCGTACAGCAGCCTAGTGCACACTTGCGCCTAGTGGCCGTGTTTACGTGTGGGTGTGTCATCATGGATATACAGTACTATACTGTAATTTTTAACTATTGCTAGATACTGTATCAAACCTTGAAAACCCTTTTTTGTTTTTTGTATCTATAGGAAATAATTCTACATCATTCGGGAAATACTGAAAACAGTAAGCTATGCATAGTACAGTAGTAAATACTACAGTCATAGAAAATTATCAAAACTTTAACAACTTTTTATTGTTTTATTTATCCATAAAAGAAATTTTGTACAGTATTTTATAAAAAAATCTATAAGAAGGATTTCTTACAGTATTGTTAAGATAAAAGCTACAGTATATATATATATATATATATATATATATATATATATATATATATATATATATATATATATATATATATATATATGTTTTATATATATATAATATATACATACATACACACATACATACACACACACAGTGTATATACAGTATATATATAGCTAGAAAGCTAGAAATGGAGTGAAAAAAAATTGACGGGTAGGTTGCTGTTTGCCGCCATGATGTGTTTCGAAATATACGAATTTCCAATTACACGAGGCCTTTCATCGACTAAATTCTCGCATAATTCGGGACCCTACTGTATATATATATATATATATATATATATATATATATATATATATATATATGTGTATGTATGTATGTATGTATATTTTATTTGTTAATTTATTTATTTATTTATTTTTATTTTTGTTATTTAATTGGGATTGTTCATTATTAATGCCTGCTTAGATGAATTGGAGAAGGGATCATGGTTGGGAGTTATTTACATTCAAAGCTATATGGGAGAGTATTGGATGATCTCAGCCATCCCGAAGATGGTTTGGACCTTTTTGGCGTAACCCCTATCAAGGGTTGAGTTATTAGAATCTGGGTGGATCCAATCCTTGAGGTGGGACTCTTGGCTTCTGGCCGGAAGCCCATCATTACAGATAGGGGGAGGATGATTCCATATTTTCTTGGTCTCAGTCTTAACAGGTTGGTTTAGCTTACACCTGTGCATCTATACCTGTTTTGGCCCTATCCTTCGGGTAGGGTATGGAATGGACAATCTGGGAAGTATTCTCTCATTGTGCCAATAGTGGAGAATGCAAATTTCCTTTCCAACGTATAAAACTTTCTTAAAATTCTCAAGCAGGTAAACCAACAAAACAACCAACAAAAACCAAAAATGAGAATCCCACCCTTAACTATGGACCCTTCAAACATTGACTCCCCATCCCCTGGATATGCTGACTCCTCCCCGGCTTTGTTGACGACCTCTGCTAATTTTATAAAGGAAAATTCTGTTGATGACCTCGGAACTGGAAAGGACCATTCTACTGATATTCCAAAATCGAGTAATTTGGGTAACACAAGGAAACTTTGAATCCTTCATGTTACCCAAATTCCAATAGAGACAAACTATGATAATCTATATAAAGCATTTGAGTGCTATGGATGTATTAAAGAAGTAAGGATGAAACTTGATGATGAAAAATGGGATTCATGGATATCTTACTGGCTATGATGAAGCATTTAAAGCAATAAGTAACATGAATAATATTAAAATTAATAAATTGAATGTCATCGCTACTCTCTGCGATAAGGTACTAAAGGATTTGGATGTATATAGGCTTACCGACTGGTAGGAAAAAGACACTGATTTAGTTATGCCTTCCTAGAGAAAGCCAAATCCACCAATGTAGCTTGTAGCTGACACAAAGGGGGTTACAAGGAATTATTTCAGGATATGCAAATTAATTCAGAAAAAAAGTAGGAACTAGTGCACCAAGAGATATATCTCGTAGGAAAAAATAGTCATCTTATCCACTCCAAATCAAGAACACAATCTGTAATACTGTCCAACCTAAAAACAACTAATGATATTAAATTAGATGTCAAATCCCACCTAAATTTTAGCTACGGAAGGGGAGTAGTTTTTAACAGAGATATGTATAAATTTACAGAGCAGGAGATACTGGCCATGTGCCCTTTAAATGTATGGAAAGTACGCAAAGTCCTAGGTACATTAATGATTATCCTTACTTTCCAGGATGCTGATATACCTTTCCATAGTATTATTAAAAATGAAGGGATTAAAGTACGACCATTCAAGCAGAACCCACTGCAATGTTTTAATTGTTTTAAATTTGGACACCCGTCTGAAGTTTGCAAAAATTAAAAAATGTTTGAGATTTGCTCCAAATCTTACCATGGAGAATGTGCACTTGAGGCCATGTGTTTAAATTGCAACTCAAATCATAAATCCACAGACAAGAGCTGCGAGCTGTATAAGTTGGAAGAAGCTGCCCTCAACAAATCTAATTTAGAACATATAAGTGGGGAACATACCAAAAGACTATTAAATAAATCAAATACCTATGCTAAGGCATTAAAATTAAACCCACCTAGTACTGCCAATAGTTCTAGAAAAAGAAATATACCATCTGATAAAATGCTGAATGACAAGGTAAGCATATTACCTCCTGAGGCTTTGCCACGGTGTATTAACACTAAGGCATTGCCCATCTCTGTACAGCCTTCGTCCCCCATTACAAAAAATAGTATAAACCTCTCTCTGGCCATGTCCTTGCCTGATTTGATGGAGGTTCCACTTTAAACCAACTTGCGTGAGGCACCTGCAATGGGAAAGGTGCAAAACTCTAGAATCTCACCATCAATTTATCGTAAAAGAGAGAGACCTCCATCTCTGTCACCCCCCTCCATTAGAAACATTAGTTATGACATCGAATAGATATGATGTTTTGTCTGTTGATGTTTCTAATGAAATGGAAGATAACTTGAATGAGACAAAAATTCAAGTTGAGGTCCACCATCGTCCTCAACAATTATATCCAAAGGACACAAAGAAAAAGACAAATGTAAAACCCAACGTATCAAGACCATCCTTAAAGTAACCTTCAGGGAATAATGTTAGACTAAAAACTGCTAATGAGAAGACCTCATCCAAGATGTCTTCCAGAAACAATCCATAGTTTTCTCCTCCATTTTGCATTGGAATTGTCAGGGTTTAAGGCCCAAATATGAAGAACTTAAGCTCCTAGTTCATGAAAATTCCCCTATAATTGTATGTCTACAGGAAAGCAAGCTTCATGCTAACACTCCTTGTCCTCGAGAATATGTTAGCTATAGAGCACCATATAATCAACAAGCAGGGAACCATGGAGGAAGTCTCATGTACGTTTGTCGAGATGTTCCCCAAATACCTTTGTCTATTCGTACACCCCTGCAGGCAGTGGTTGTACAAATTGGTATTGGGAGAAAATATACAATATGCTCTCTGTACTTAGCTCCAAATGTTAACATTTTGTATGATAATTTAGTAGAGGTTATTCAACACCTCCCTCAACCTTTTCTCTTACTGGAAGATATGAATGGTAGACATCCTTTATGGGGTGTTGTTTTAGCAAACACAAGAGGCAATATTATATCATTAATTGTGGAAAATGAGTATGTCGAGTTCCTTGATACAGGAGAGCCCACACACTTTCGTGTCCAGACAGGTACATTGTCATGCATTTACTTATCAATTGCAAGCTCTAACTGCCTTCTTGGTTTTGATTGGAGGACATTAGATGATTGGCATATTAGTGATCATGCACCAATCATTATAAACACCAACAATGGTCCATCTTTACAGAGATTGCCACGATAGAATCTTGACAAGGCGGACTGGGGTAGATTTCGTGAGCCAAGCAAAATTGAAGGGAATGCAGAACAGTTTGAAAATATTGATGATGCTATAGACATACTGAATAGAACCCTTCTTACAGCCAAAGTTAATAAAATTCCCAAAACAAGAGGGTTATTCAAACAATGACCAGTCCCCTGATGGTCTTCAGAACTAACTGCCCTGCACAGAGACACTAGAAGGTCTAACTCGATTGCGCAGATGCCGTACTGAGGAGAATTTAATTATACACAAGAAATGTAGAGCACAGTTCCGTCATGCCATGAAAGAAGCTAGGCGCCAATCTTTGGTGTCTTTTGTTTCCTCCATTAACAGTAGAACACCTTCATCTTCTGTATTGAATAAAGTAAAAAAGATAGCAGGCAAATTCACCCCCAACCCACCACCAGTGTTAAAGGTGAAGGATCAGTATGTGACAGGAGCAACTGAGGTTAGTAATGCCCTGGCTGATCATTTTTCAAATGTATCATGCAAGTGTGAAGCAGCTCCTGGTCATCAGTATAGGAGCCACCTAATCCAATTAAAAATTTTAGATTTTATACACCATGCTGGTATCAGATTGTCCACAGGAGCCTTTAAAACTTCGCCTATCGCAAGTCTCCTTGTTAACGCTGGAGAGTTACTTTTAGATCTTAACCAGATGTCTTCTATTGTTTGGTATTGGTTTAGGTTGCAAACACTCCCTGAATCTTTAGCTTGTCAGACTGTAAACCATGTAAGGCATTATAGATATTTTGAGTTTCATCCAAAATCAGACAGCCCAGATATAGGTAGAAATAAAGTGCTCCCATGTAGGATATCATCAACCCCTCCATGGGAATTACCGGATATATCTTTTTGTAAATATTTTATTGGTATGAAAAAGAACATGACTGACTTAAAAGCCAGGTTGCTCTTTATGGAATATGTTGAAGAACACAGGGAATCAACTTTTATATATACTGATGGCTCCAAATCTGATGCTGTCATTGGATTTGGAGTATATAGTAGTACTTTTAATTGTAGAGGTGCACTTCCTCTAGCATCTTCTTTATTTATTGCCAAACTATATGGCATACTAACTGCTATTGAGAAAATAGCGTTAAAAGACAAGGGAAATTTTATTATGTCTAGCAATGCAAGAATTGTCCTACTATCTTTAGAAGGTTTTAATTCCAATAATCTTTTAGTTTTAGATATTTTTTGAGTGGCTTTTAATTATAGTCATGAAATGTATAGTAGTTCGATTTTGCTGGGTTCCAGCACATAGGTGTGTCTGGAAATGAGAAAGCGGATTCGCTGGCAAAGAATGCTGCAGCTGAGTTGCTACCAAGAAGGTACCCCATTCCCAGTAATGATTTTTTACCTACAATTAAGAATTTTATTTATGATAATTGGCAACAGAATTGGGATACTTTACTTGAAAATAAGGTGAGAAAAATAAGCAATGTTATATCCCCTTGGAGGTATAACAGGATGCCCCAAAAGTGGGAGACTACTCTTTGTCATCTCTGCATTAGTCACACTCAAATGACACGAGTTTTTGGTGGCTGGTCAACATCAACCATATTGCGATGACTGTTTGGCACCATTAACAGTGAGGAATTTGTTAACCAAATGCCTCGCATATAGTAGTGAGAGAAATAGATATCTGTTTGAGGCTCGAGGTGAGGATGGCAGGTTTATCCTTGCCAAAATTCATGGGCATGATGTGTCCTACCATGCTAGTAATATTTTTAGCTTTATTCCAGAAGCAGATCTTTTGAAAGATATTTAACTTTTAAAATGACATCTTTGCTTTTATGGTTTTAATTGAATATTCTTTTATTTTTTATTTATAATAAATGATATCGGCATCAATGACCTTAGTTGTCAGGATGATAGAAAACCTCAGATCAATGAAACAATCTCTTAAAATATTGCCCCTTGTCAATCTCTTTTGTCTACCTCATTTTATCCTGTTTCAAATGAAAAAACTAATACATATTCTCAGGCACAGTCAGTAGCTCATTTATTCTCATTTTTCCCATCATTCCCATACTTCTTCCTAATGTTTTTATGACTTTGGTATGTGAACGTCTCGAAATTTGAACAAATTGGTTTTCAGCCAAAAAGTTCAAATGAAAAATGTCCATGTTCTTGAACAAATATTCGGTACTCGACTAGTGTGAGACAAAGCCCGTGAAGCCGAGTGCCATCAGTTCCGTGTTGGCCGTTGTTGTGGACAAACGTAAATTTACGCTTTGCTCCTTTGTCATGTTCCACTGTGCTATATCTTTGTTTTGGATCCTTTTTATATCTATTTTGATTCATTAGCACTTAAGCATTGGTCCAAAGAAGAATAAAAGTGAAAGTAGTCAAGTAAGAAGGAAAACAGTGCAAACAACTATTGAAATGAAAAAGAAAATCATTCCCAAGCAAGAAAATGGAATGCATGTTTCGTATCTTGCTCTCAATATTGACTATTTTAAAGAATAAAGAAATAATAAAGGGAGCTAATGTTGCTAAAGGAGAGACTACTTTGACAAAGCAAAGACCTCAGATACTTGAAGTAGTGGAGAAGTTATTACTAATTTTTATAAATGACAAACAGTTATGAGGTGATAGCATTAGTGAGAAAAGGTGCTAGAAATCTGTGAAGATTTAGTGAAGAAAACCCCTGGTACAAGTATTACCAGGGATTTTGTATTCAAGGCTAGTAGGGGGTGGTTTGAAAAGTTTAAGAACAGAAGTGGTTTACACTACGTAGTAAGGCATGGAGAGGCAGCGAGTTGAGATAAGGAAGCAGTCTTAAATTTTTGCCAAGTTTGGTAAACTTATAACTGAAGAAGGTTATACGCTTCAACAGGTGTTCAACGCCAACGAAACTTGGTTGTTTTGGAAAAAAATGTTGCAGAGAACCTTTATTACAAAAGAAGAAAAACCATTACCAGTGTACAAGCCAATGAAAGATAGGCTTACACACTTTTCTGCTGTGCTGTAATTCAAGTGGAGATTTTAAGGTTAAGCCGTTGTTAGTTTATCATGCCGACAACCCAAGGGTGTTAAAAAAAAAACACCCGTCATATAGTGTGCTAATTCAAAGGCCTGGGTGACCCATCAATTTTTTACTGTGTGAGTGCATGAAGTTTTTGCACTGAGTGTTAAAGCCTATTTGCAAGAAAAAACTTACCACTAAAATGCCTTCTCTTGTTAGATAATGCTCCTGCTCACCTTCCAGGCTTGGATGAGGATTTAGTTGATGAGTTGGACTTTATTCAAGTTAAATGTATAACGCCTAACACAACTCTTTTGCTATTACCCACAGATCTGTAGGTTATTTCTAATTTTAAGAAATTATATACTAAAGTCTTGTTTTGGAAGTGTTTTAAAGTCACAAATGATACTCAGCTAATTTTGAAAGAATTTTGAAAAAATCATTTTCATATTCTTAATTGCGTTAACCTTATTGATAATGCGTGGAACCAAGTGACCTACTACACTAAGCATAGAAGAAACTCTGGCCTGATTATGTACCAGAGCGAGATTTTGAAGGCTTTAGTCACAAAATTGTGAATGACGTTTTCTTGGGACAAAGCATGAGTTTGGAGGTTGACGATGATGATATTGATGAGCTATTGGAAGACCACAGTACCAAGCTTACTATAGAAGGGTTGGAATACCTTCAAAATGAACAACAAAAGATTTTGGCTGATGGTATGTCTTCTGGGGAGGAGGAAGTGAAGGAGGGTATCCCAAGTTCAATTATTAAAGAAATGTTTGAAAAGGGGGGAAAGTTCAAGCTTTTGTTGAAAAAAGCCACCCTGATACAGTAATAACCAATAAGACTGTAAACCTTCTCAATGATCAGATTTTAATTAAAAGAAAAACCCTGAACATCAATTAC
This sequence comes from Palaemon carinicauda, assembly GCF_036898095.1. Lineage (NCBI taxonomy): Eukaryota > Metazoa > Arthropoda > Malacostraca > Decapoda > Palaemonidae > Palaemon > Palaemon carinicauda. The sequence continues at coordinate 85,167,158 of NC_090725.1, forward strand.
CAAAGGTTTTTATGGAAGGGGATTCCCTTTCCCGGCAAAACAGGTATCTCCTCCCTTCTTCCCCACACTGCCATCCACTTACGCCGTCATATCCAAAAAGGTAAGTTTTTTATGTTAAAATGACTTCCAATGTTTTCAGTCTTATTGAGATTTGTATATGCATTATTGTATTTAATGTTTGTTTTAAAATTACATAACTGCATCACTTTTTTATGTTATGTCATGCTACTAGCAAATTATTCACTTCTACATTATTTGTAATGGGAAATAATGATTCGGTATTCGAACGAATTGGTTTTTGGAGTAAATTATTATCAAATACCGAGGTATTACTGTACATACATGGATAAAGATTCACCCACATTCATATGTGCCTCATCAAACTTATTTCTACGCCTATACTTGACACTTCCTCTCATACACTTTGCTTTTTCAATTATTGAATTTTTCACACTTTCATACTCGACATCCCATACACTCGTTGTTATCCCTTACATAGTCATATTATTGTATTAGATAAAATCTAATACATACAGGATATTGATGAAGAACAAACCCTTTGGGTTAGTTATATGGGCTAAGAAAGATGAATTAGTGTTTTGAGTAAGCTGTTCATTAATAATGACAATGCCATTTTTGTTTCACTATAATATATGTCCAGTAAAATAATAGCTATGCTTTTTAATTTAGATAAAGATTCAAGTACCATGGAACACTGATTTGATATGTAGCTGCCTTGGGAACAAAAAAGTTATCTCAAAAGTATGAGTGTCTGATGAACAGACAGTGATGCTACAAGAACTGATGAGATTATTAAAGTAATTTTGTTAGTAGAATGTCAGTTTTACGGAGGGTAAGGATAATTCTTAAATTCAAGAGATTAATTTCTCTTTTTTGAAGCTATTTGAACATGAGATGGTTCAAACACTTCCTAATCTCGTGTTATTAACCATTGTAGAGGATTTGTAGAGTGTAAATATTTGTAGAAGGTTTAAAGAATATTTCATGTTAATAAGTTCTAAATGAATAAATTGTTCTTGTATTCTTTTATTTCTAGATATGGTCATGACTCAGGAATTTTATCATTACTTTGTCTCCCTTCTATCCATAATGAAAATGAAGTCATCGCAGACTGCACGGCACTTAACTAGTGTGTGGGAGACAATAATTGCTGAACGACTAGGTAGACCATCTATTCCAGATGAATATCGTAAAATAATTACTCTCTCCAAGCAAACTGTAAGTAGATTATAAATAGAATATGGATATATGTCAGTCATTTGTATTCCAAATGCAAAGTGAAATACATTATGCTTTCTCAGATTACTGAAAGGAATTAGACAATTGCAAAGTGTATTCTCTAGTATGTACAGTAAATGCAGTAGTTGGAAATATGCGCAATATGTTATAACAAGAAAATGTACTGTAGTAGCTTATGTGTAAATCACACAACAAGGAGTTTTGACAAAGGACTTTGTGATTTTCAAAGACTTTCCTATGAAAAGGCCAGAATAGGGAATCTAATATGACAAATGCCAAAGAAATATTTTCTCCCCTGCTTTAGGGCCAGTGTATCAACGTGAAAAGCACGGACTCAGTGTGTATAAGAAGAGCCGAGTTCAGGCACTATTGAACTATATATAGCACCTCCAATACTGAAAACAGTGTACTATGGGTGACATCATTACTATGTCAACACCGCATAAACGGAAGAACCAACGCTAACGCTACAGCTGGGGACCATTCTACCTATGCATAAAATTGCACCCTGTCACCAAGTAGAACTCCATTGTCCTGGACGATCCCGTGCTCAATGCTAGGAAGGAGGGAGGGTCTTTGATACCATACAGGAGCTCTCCAAAGATATGTTTTTCATTCGTCAAAATTCGTTTTTTTTGGGCGGTTAATGTGCTGCGTGATCTTCAAGGACTAGCACTAGATCATTTAATTGAGTCGACTCGTGCACCATAGAGGACCACCGTTAAATACCAAGCAATAACATGCAACAACTACACATTTGTATAGGTGAGAGGAAAAATTAACAAGTCTGACTCTCGCTTCATAAGCAGCTTTATTTGAAGGAGATTAGCACTCACAACGATTTTGACCCAGCTGTGACTCCTAACTGTCCTAAATGTAAGTCTTCTCCGAAAAAGGGAGCAGCCAGCTTTTCTCCAAGGAAGACCACTTCTTATACAGATTTTTCAGATAGACCTCACCAGGAATTACAGACCTGGTCATATCGTCCTAGTGCGAGTACCTTGTAAGCTCTGCACTTACAAATTCGTAAAAAAGTCCCATGCTCGCTTTCAGGTACAAGCAAGTGTGCTTTTTATACCCATCAGTATGGGAACAAGCTACAAATACAGTATTCGCGTGCCTACTGAATGCCTCAGCATTGTCACTCATCAAGTAGACACACCAGATGGAAGTGGTGCCATTCCATCTCGCTTGCAAGGTTCTTTCTAGAATTTAGGGTAGTTGCAATATTCCTGACTTCCTGCTCTCTAACTGGGATGGTTCTTCCATATTCTCACTGGATCAACATGTCTGAAAGACCAGTATACTATATGTTCTTGGATGATAATGTACCTTCCTTACCCTTTCAGCACAGGAGAGAATCTTTGGAGCTCTGCAAGAAGGACCTGAGTTCTCTAAGAATTATCACTGTGTCCTCACAAGACAGCGAAGAGTGTCATCCTACACCCTGTTTGTAAAGATGAGATGGAGAAGCCCTTGAAATTGGAGTTATGCTTGGTTACATTCTGGTTCTTGGGCACAAACTATGATTTAAGAGAGAGGAAGGTATTCCTCCATTTGAGAATGACCTGTAACATATGAAAAGGGATAAAGGTAGGAGTCTTGTATGGCAGACAACCTCGGCTGCCCACTACCAATGGGAGTTTGGCCACAGGTCCCTGTATAACATTATCCTTCGGCCTGCGGTAGCTACTGAACAAGTCACGAGTCAAACCTAGCTCCCTCACGGGACAAGAAACATCTAGTCCAAGATAGCGGTTGCAGCTTAAGTAAAGGACAGGTAGAATGTTCTTCCATGACTGCCTACCAATTTCCTGGTAAGGACCTAGCCTAACACCTGCGACATCTTCAGGCTCGGGCAGGACTTCCGCCCTACTAAGGATGAGTTTCCTGGTAGACGATGGTTTGTATTCATGTAGGACCAAATCACAAATTTTAATGATATGTATGTATTTTTCCTAACTTCTTTATCCAAATCTGAGTTCTTCAAGTTGCACTGTCTGCCTTAACCATATTGCAAGTCCTAGGTTAAAGTTTAGATAAGGGTTGTTCCACCTGTTGGGTAGGCCACCTGCCACCCACCATCAATTATATTTACCTCGTCTAAAGTTTAAACAGCCATTCCTTTGTCGCTGAAGTCATACTCTTATTCAAGGATTCAGATTTGTATAGTTAGGAAAAATACAAATTATTTTTAAAAGTTTATAATTTTGCCCTCAGTACAAGAGACATAGCAGGTATTTTTCAGTATAATATCCTCTGAAGGAATTGATTTGTTGAGGAACTTGGAAGGTTCTGTCTGGTAGGGTGCTTACAGATTTAGCCTCTTGTGCAAGCGATTAATTTAAAGATTCTGCTTCAAAATAGGGCCTATCCTTTCAGTATCACTTGTTCTAAAAGTTATTGCCATACATCAATTTCAGGTAGTATGCTCACTGGTATAACACCAATCTGTCCTCTTCAGTGCCACTGGATCTTTTTGTAACCTCACTTCCTAGACCATAACAAGCCCAGATTGATTGCACTTGATGTGAATTCTGCCATTGCTCTTCCTTCTTCACATCTGTTATTGGTGGCTCTAGATGGCTTGGAAATTTAAGCAAAATCCAGTTCTTGGATCAGAATGAGTTGTGTTTATAGGTTAGATTGAAGGAAGGTCAAATCCCATAGAAATAATTTGGAATTTAGAGCAGTATTTTTTTTTGCTATCTATTACAGGCCACATATTTGTGATTTGATAGTTCATCTCTATGGTGGAATTTGTTTTTGTGAAGTCTCTCCTTTGTTTTAGTTTTGGAGGTGACCAAAATAAAATATAACGTAATACCCAGGTATGTTTCAGGCAACCCATGTTAGGGGGGTGAGTCATCCTTCGAGCTGAAATATACTATACTTTATTCACCAATAGTTGCTTTGCCAGGGAACCATCTCCTTAGTAGACGTCTCTATGACTCTAAGCTGGAGATTTTACAAGCCACACATTGTTAGCTATGAGGGGCTCCTGTTGGTTTTGGTAGATAAATGATCCCAACCTCCTGACCTGGGTATTTTGATCTGCTTGAATTGCTTCTGAGCTACAGGATCCTGTACTGAAAGACCAATGACTCTTCTCATGGGGTTTGCTGAAGACATGTAGGGTAAGGTCCTACTAATGGTGAAATCTCAGCCCAGACAGGTTTTTAAGAAGAATTAACAAAGATTCTAACTTTTTCTGATGTTAGGAGATTTCCTGCGACAGTTGCTCCTAGATATAAATCTTTAAGAGTAAAACTTAATTTCTTGTGTAAGCTAGGAAAGTCTACTATAATGGATGTGCCACAATTTAGGAGGATGTTATAATTGTAACCACTAAAGTCTCACTGTATATATCACTGAGTTTGAGACCCATACCAACTTTGGGCTATGGTGCTCTGGATTAAATTACTTTGAGGAATTAGGCACTGTTCATGTCTTTCTTCTCTCTGGCTATGAAAATTTGTTGTTAATATTATGTTTAATCGGGGAGACAATCCAATTTAATTTCCTGTCTTTTTGAAAGGAGATCTTGTTTGAATTTGAACATCCCAGCTATCTATGGAGGTTATGGACAGCACACTCTTTCTTGGCCACGAAATTGATATCAGATGACTTTGTCTTCATATTAAATTCTTAAACCTTGTGGATGTGTTAAGCCAATTTAAAAGGATTGCTTATTTTTAGTCTCACCACCTTCATGTTTATTTCAAGATAATAGCACTTGTATGAGATCCTCATGTAGAGAAAGTAATTTTTATTATTTGTTTAATATTTACACCATAGATCTTTAGAGCCCCTGTAAAAGTATTTGTCTAAATAGTTTAAAGATCTGATTTCTGGATAAATATGATATTTTAATTATAAAATAAATTTTTGAATATACTTACCCGGTGAATATATAATAGCTGAGCCTCCGGCGGCTCGACAGAAAAACACACAAAAACTCGCGAGCGATCGCTATGAAGGTTGCGGGTGTGCCCACTAGCGCCAACTATCGGCCAGATACCGCATATACATGTAAACAGACCCAATTTTTCTCATCCCGCTGGGTCTCTATCGGGGAGGAAGGGGGGGGCCTTTAATTTATGTATTCACCGGGTAAGTATATTCAAAAATTTATTTTATAATTAAAATATCATTTTTAAATATTTAACTTAGCCGGTGAATATATAATAGCTGATTCACACCCATGGTGGTGGGTAGAGACCAGAGTTAATTAAGTTTACAGCGTATATGCTTAGAGTTTTTGACAGTTATAATATAACAAAACCCAAATATATAGGTACCTGGTAAGGAAGTTGACTTAGACGATTACTCTGCCTTGTAAGTCTGTCTTCCTCACGAAGCCCAGCGATCCTCTTAGGATGCTGAAAGACTCCCAGGAGCTGAAGTATCAAGGGCTGCAACCCATACAAACAGGACCTCATCAAACCCCTAATCTGGGCGCTCTCAAGAAATGACTTTGACCACCCGCCAAATCAACCAGGATGCGAAAGGCTTCTTAGCCTTCCGTACAACCCAAAAAACAATATTAAAAACATTTCAAGAGACAGATTAACAAGGATATTGGAATTAGGGTAATGTAGTGGTAGAACCCTCACCCACTACTGCACTCGCTGTAACGAATGGACCCAGTGTGTAGCAGTCCTTGTAAAGAGTCTGGACATCTTTTAAGTAAAATGACGCGAACACTGACTTGCTTCTCCAAAAAGTCGCGTCCATAATACTTTGCAGAGATCTATTTTGCTTGAAGGCCACGGAGGTTGCTATAGCTCTAACTTCGTGCGTCTTAACCTTAAGCAAACATCGGTCTTTCTCATTCAAGTGAGAATGAGCTTCTCGTATTAAAAATCTGATAAAATATGACAAAGCATTCTTTGACATAGGCAATGATGGTTTCTTAACTGAGCACCATAATACGAGCTAAATAGAACTTAAGAGCTCTAACAGGACATAATACTCTTTCCAGTTCGTTGCCTACGATCTCTGATAAGCAAGCAATATCAAAAGATTTAGGCCAAGGACGAGAAGGCAGTTCATTTTTGGCCAGGAAACCAAGTTGAAGTGAACAAGTGGCTTTTTCTGTAGAAAAGTCAATGTTCTTACTGAAGGCATGAAGTTCACTGACCCTTTTAGCCGAAGCCAAGCACACTAGGAAAAGTGTCTTGAGGGTGAGATCCTTCAGGGAGGCTGAATGTAATGGCTCAAACCTGTCTGACATGAGGAACCTTAGGACCAAGTCTAAGTTCCATCCAGGAGTTGCCAAACTACGTTCCTTAGAGGTCTCGAAAGACTTAAGGAGATCTTGGAGATCTTTATTGTTGGAAAGATCTAAGCCTCTATGTCGAAAGACCGAAGCCAACATGCTCCTGTAGCCCTTAATCGTGGGAGCTGAGAGGGAGCGAACCTTTTTCAGATGTAAAAGAAAATCTGCGATTTGGGCTACAGAGGTACTGGACGAGGACACAGATGCTGACTTGCACCAGTCTCGAAAGACTTCCCACTTCGACTGGTATACTCTAATGGTAGAAGCTCTCCTCGCTCTTGCAATCGCACTGGCTGCCTCCTTCGAAAAGCCTCGAGCTCTTGAGAGTCTTTCGATAGTCTGAAGGCAGTCAGACGAAGAGCGGGGAGGCTTTGATGGACATTCTTTACGTGGGGCTGACGTAACAGATCTACCCTTAGAGGAAGACTTCTTGGAAAGTCTACCAGCCATCGAAGTACCTCGGTGAACCACTCTCTCGCGGGCCAGAGGGGAGCAACCAACGACAACCTTGTCCCTTCGTGAGAGGCGAACTTCTGCAGTACCTTGTTGACTATCTTGAATGGTGGGAATGCATATAAGTCCAGAAGAGACCAATCCAGTAGAAACGCGTCTATGTGGATTGCTTCTGTATCTAGGACTAGAGAGCAATAGATTGGTAACCTTTTGGTCAACGAGGAGGCAAAGAGGTCTATGGTGGGTTGACCCCAAGTAGCCCAAAGACTCTTGCCCACGTCATTGTGGAGGGTCCATTCCGTGGGTATCACCTGACCCCTCCGACTGAGACAGTCTGCCAAGACGTTCAAGTCCCCCTGGATGAATCTCGTCAACAGGGAGATGCCTCGATTTCTTGACCATATGAGAAGGTCCCTTGCGATCTCGAGCAGCGTGAAGGAGTGTGTGCCTCCTTGCTTGGAGATGTACGCCAAAGCTGTGGTGTTGTCTGAGTTGACCTCTACCACTTAGTTTCGAAGAAAGCTTTCGAATTTCATCAAGGCCAAGTGGACTGCTAATAACTCCTTGCCGTTGATGTGCATGCTCTTCTGACTTGAGGTCCACAGACCCGAGCATTCCCGACCGTCCAGGGTCGAACCCCAACCCAAATCCGACGCGTCTGAGAACAACACGTGGTTTGGGTTCTTGACTGCTAGGGATAGTCCCTCTCTCAGACTGATATTGCTGTCCCACCATTTCAGGCATGCCTTTACTGGTTCGGAGACTGGGAATGATACCGTCTCTAACGTCTTGTCCTAGTTCCAGTGAGAGGCTAGATGGAACTGGAGAGGCAGAAGGTGTAGTCTCCCTAGCGAGACAAACTGCTCCAGGGATGAGAGAGTCCCTACGAGACTGTTCCAACTCCTGACTGAACAAACGTTCTCTTTTCAGCATTAGTTGGACTTCGAGCAGGGCTTGTTCTATTCGGGTGGCAGACGGAAAAGCCCGAAAAAAAACTGGACTGCGAATCTCCATCCCCAAATATAGAATAATCTGGGATGGTATCAGTTGGGACTTTTAGGTTGACCAAAAGTCCCAATTCCCTGGCCAGACTCAACGTCCAATGTAGATCCTGCAGACAGCGAAGACTGGACGATGCTCTGAGAAGCCAGTCGTCCAAGTACAGGGAGGCTCGGATCCCCGATAGATGGAGGGATTTTGCCACATTCCTCATGAGCCTCGTAAACACGAGAGGAGCAGGACTGAGGCCAAAGCACAGGGCTCGAAACTGGTACCCCACATTCCTGTAAACAAACCTCAGAAACGGTTGGGAATCCGGGTGTATAGGAATGTGGAAGTATACCTCCTGAAGGTCGAGAGAGACCATCCAGTCGCCTTCCATTAATGCTGTCAAGACAGCCTGGTAGACTTCATCGTGAAGTTTGTCTTGACAATGAACACATTGAGCGCACTTGCCTCTTACGTACTCCTGCAGTGAACATGGCTGCCAGATCATTGGAGCCATCCCTGAGGGACTTGTTCCTGCAGAGAACGTGGCTGTCAGATATTGGAGCCATCCCTGAAAGCCTTGTTTATGCATGACATAATTGTACAGCAAAACTTCAAACGCTCGAAAAAAACTCCTAACAGGAGATGGTCTAGCTCTGAAGTCGACCATAAAATCTTGGAGCGTCTCATGGCCAGGCGCCAGGGAGAGTCTATGAGGTTTGAGAAGTCTATCTGGGCAGAGGCAGGAACTCCCAAGCCGAGAACTTCTCCTGTGTCATATCAGACTCTCGCTCTAAAAGCCAGCTTAAAAGTAGGGAAAGCAAAGGCTGTCTCCCCCAAACTCCTCCTGGTGATTAACCAGTCGCCTAGCAAACGTAAAGCTCTCTTAGAAGAGCGAGAGAGCACTAGCCTAGAAAACAACGGCTTCGAAGTAGCTAGGCCTAGTGTAAACTCTGACGTTTAGGCGAACGAGGAGCAGCAGTTACAAAAAGATACGGACAAAGATCCTTAAAAAACTCCTAACAGGAGATGGTCTAGCTCTGAAGTCGACCATAAAATCTTGGAGCGTCTCATGGCCAGGCGCCAGGGAGAGTCTATGAGGTTTGAGAAGTCTATCTGGGCAGAGGCAGGAACTCCCAAGCCGAGAACTTCTCCTGTGTCATATCAGACTCTCGCTCTAAAAGCCAGCTTAAAAGTAGGGAAAGCAAAGGCTGTCTCCCCCAAACTCCTCCTGGTGATTAACCAGTCGCCTAGCAAACGTAAAGCTCTCTTAGAAGAGCGAGAGAGCACTAGCCTAGAAAACAACGGCTTCGAAGTAGCTAGGCCTAGTGTAAACTCTGACGTTTAGGCGAACGAGGAGCAGCAGTTACAAAAAGATACGGACAAAGATCCTTAAAAATCAGCATGATTTATTTAAAGTCTATAGAGGCCTGAGCAGCTTTAGGCTCCTCTCCGTCTGACGGAGTCCTCAAGGGAATATCAGCAGGAGGGGGATCAGCAACTTCCTCATCTGAAGGAACCTTGTCCGACAATTGCCGAGTCTCAAGGAAGGGAGAGACCTGCCGTGGTGGCAATGCTTGATAAGCAGAGTCCACACGCAAAGGAGCAACAGTAGCAGTCAAGGACGCTATGTCATGTAACTGCTTAAAGGACTGACCAGCAACAACAACAGGTGCGGGAGGACGTTCGACGTCAACTCGAGACTGCCTTGACTGCTTAGACTGAGCAGTCAAAACAACTCTTGACTGCGGTGCTTGACGCTCAACGTCAAAACAAGTCAACTATGCTGGTTGGTGAACGTCCTGAACGTCAACAAGAGCAAGTGGCAGCGGCTGAACGTCCACAAGCGGCTGAGAGTCAACACGGGACTGCATCGAGTGAGGCTCTACAAAACACGATTGACGTGACTTTGTAACGTCAATGTCAACAGGACGAGCAAAGGCTCGTTTTGGCAGCTGACGGCCAGGATCTCGATCAGCTAAGCTGCGAGGATCATCGTGAACCTGCTCAACAGAATAGTCCTCCATAAGAGAGGCAAGCTTATTCTGCATGTCTTGCCGTACAACCCATTTAGGATCAACGGGAATGGTTGCGGTAAGAGACGAGGGTAACGTCTGTGACTGCAAAACCTTGCCTACAATAAGACTCTCGGAGCCTGTGTTACGCTTTTGTTTAGGCGGCGAGCAGTCTTCCGATGACTGCATAGGGTCAGAGCTGTCCTAATGGCTACAACCAGGACGCTGGACCTGTCCTGAAAGGACTGACTTTCGCTTAAAGGGCCTCGAAACCTTGCTCCACGGTTTCTTACGCGAAAAGCCTTCGGATGACGAGGAGAAAATCGTCTCGCTCGTCTTATGGTAGGGGCGGTCTTGATGAGACACGCCTGAAACCATAGAGGGAACGTCTGTTCGCTGATCAAGGCCTCTCGAACCCATAAGTCGTACGACATTACTTCTCCCCTGGGCTTGGGAGCATGCAAGAGGTCTCGGACTAGGCGAACGACAGGCACGAACAGACGAACCCTCGGTCGCAACACTGATAACACTTTGCGCAATTATCACTTTATCACTACGATTTTCTGTTTTGCACTTACTTCACTGAAATCGAATTTTTCAACAATTCACATTAGGTATGAATAAAACTGATTTCTACCTGAAGCACGCAATTCTACCCTCATCAAAAGGTTATAATTGCGAAATAAGTCGTATAATGTAAGCACATTAATACAAGCAAAAAACAGTAAACATATATTAAGATAAAAAGATCAGTGGCTGGGAAGGAGACCAAACACTAGTTCATTTAAAACTACGTTTTCAATCTCTCACCGTACAGTGCCTTGGGACGAGAATAAAAACTAAAAACGTTTTATCCTTTCTCCCCGTACAGAGACTAGGGACGAGAGTAAAAAACTGACTCGAGAACAACGTTACTCGCTTGGGACGAGAATAAAGATCGGAACGCTCTCTCTCTCTCTCTCTCTCTCTCTCTCTCTCTCTCTCTCTCTCTCTCTCTCTCTCTCTCTCTCTCTCTCTCTCTCTCTCTCTTTTGATTTCGCACCGAAGAGAAAAGCCCACTTACCTTTCGTCAATAAACAGGTTATTTGACCAAAGGAAAAAACTGAAAGGTTTTTCAATTAACAAGTTCCTTTAAAAAAGAATTTAAAACATTTTAAGTTTGAAAGAAGAATGAACAAAACGTCAGAATCGATTTACTCTTTCTGCAAAGTGAAACCGTGATTCTCTCTATCGTAACGATAGAGCGCAAACTGCGTAGCATAAATAAACTAAACGTTAGTTCATCTTTGAAACAGTACGAAGACTATTCAAAGAAAATCTTTCATAAAATATCTACTAAAAAATATTCATTTAATAAGTTTTAAATCATTTGCTCTGTAAAAGTTATTTACGATTGAAAGGGCTCAACGTTGTTCAACTTCGGTTTCCAAGTTAGGACCGCCTACTCTCGGATTAGGGGAGGAATAGGTAAGGTCGCATATAAACAAATCATTAAAATTTATCTTGATGTTTATTATAAATGGAAAGCTAATCGAAGAGGCCTAATAAAGGCAGTTGAGATATAAAATATATAGAGGAAAATCTACAATTAATAACAACAATTTATAACGTGATAAGATAATTGCTAAAAGCCTAAAACACACTTCCGTACTAAGGGAAGGGTCGGCCATTTAAAAGTCAAAGAAAGTCCAAAAAACAATCCAAAGTCATCAACAATTAAATCTATCCAAAAACGAGTTCAAGGTTTAAGTTGAAGATAAAACACCTGCACTGCGAAAGCTCAAACCAAAAGGAAGTACTTCACCAAGACTGTTGAAAAACTCCAGGTTAACAGCGAGTAATGGTACGTCTTGTCGATCAGACCGACAGAGAAAAATTGGGTCTGTTTACATGTATATGCGGTATCTGGCCGATAGTTGGCGCTAGTGGGCACACCCGCAATCTTCATAGCGATCGCTCGCGAGTTTTTGTGTGTTTTTCTGTCGAGCCGCCGGAGGCTCAGCTATTATATATTCACCGGCTAAGTTAAATATTTAAAACTTATTAATTATGGGCATTAAAGCATAATCAAGTGTCTTAATTGGTGAACCAACCTTGCTTGTTATAGCACCATGGTATCAGTGAGTTCTAGCTCCAAGTAATCATCAGACTTGTTTGTTGTCTAAATTATGATTTAATAACAACTTGATTTGTAAGTTAAGTCATAAGTAGTTAAGCCGTAATCACCAAAAAGAGAAACAGATTTCAATCTAAAGATTGCCCCAAAAAGTCGTAAATACCCCCTTTCTATTATCTTTATGTATCTTAGCAATGATTGTAAGTAGACAGTAAGAAAATTGTTGTTATGACTTTCACTAATCTATATGATTTCATTCTCATGACATACTTCATAATATGGCATACAGTATTAATTTCTAACTATATACTTTGGTTCTTACTAAAAGCAGTGGATGTATGTTGCTCTGTGCAATTTATTTATATATTTGGTTTTTCTGTGTACACATGCTGTCTTTGTTATTGTAGTTTTGGGATGAGCTTCATTATTACTGAATACAGAAAAATTAAATTAAATATTGACTTTTACTTTTTCTTGTAAGATAAATGTTAATCTTATTTCGTGCTTACACATACCGTACTTCATGGTCATGCCAGCTGTGTGATATCATCAATAGCTTTCATTCAGTGTGTCCTTAATTCCATATCACGTTAGATGTGATAGATTTTAACATGGTTTGTTGGTCCACACTGTTATACATCCTGAGATATCAGCAGCCCTTCTTCGTTCAAGTGTGACCTGGAGGAGCAATCCTCCAGTTCACTTGATTGAAGAGTGGCTTAGACATTGCTTTTAGGTACTTACTTGTCCTTTGCCTGTAGTATTCATTAGCTAAGTTTTTAAATCATCATGAATTCTAATTAGTTTACTTTTAATAATCACAAATCAAGGAGCTTTATTAAACTGCATTGTTCTTAAAACTGTTAACTGTCCTTAACAATAATGTTTGATATCATTACTTTACACCACCCAAAGCTAGGAAAGTTCTGTAAAAGTCTCTCTGTGCTCATACAAAGATAAAACAGCCTTAGAAAGCATAAATGAAGTCAAGAAAACTTGTGCACCATTCTTAACTTTTATTTTTGCTGATATCCTTAAAGACATTTGCATTACACAAGTGCAGTTTTAGAAATTCAAATGTTTCTGGATACATGTGGGTTTTCTTTGAGCTTCTGTTTAAGTTTCCTGGCCACATGTTCATTTGATTTCAAAACTCAATCCATAAAGATTAAGAGCAGCTATATCACCATCCCCCTTAAGTTTCAAAATAAAAGGATCTTGCATTTTGTGAGTGCAGGCAAAATATTGAAACCCTACAATTTTCAATATGAATCTCTGTTTTAATTAGAGTAATCCTCTTCCATACCCTCCCAATTATTCTAACCACATATTTTCCTTGTAGCAATTACATATTTTTGCATTCAAGTGTCAGCACTATTCAGTACTGACCTAAGTGAAAGGCTCGAGGTTATTTTGTTTTATGAATACTGTAATTTTAAACTAGCACATGACATACTATTTATTCATTATGTTATGAGAGTATTTACCTAACCAGTTTAGCTTGCATATTTGCATATTAGAGAAATGTAAAGTAGAATGTTTGTATAAAATGTTTCTGTTAGTGACAGAATTTTTTTCCATCCATGCTTTTCATTACTAGAAATACAGCATCTGTTCATGATATTTACTCAACTAAACTATTTACATATAATCTCCAGGTAAAATCTTTATGGTCTAGTATAGAAGAAGAAGTAGGGAACAAAGGAGGTGCAAGGCTCATGAAAGGTCCACGAAGAAAAAAGAAGCCACAACCACCACCTGCAGTTCCTACTATGCCTCCTCCACCCAACATTACTGGCATGAATCCTCAAGCTTCCATTGGTGTAGGTAGTTGTGGTGTAGCTACAGTACAAGTAAATCAGCCAGGAATGCAACACCATTGTATGAAGCGCATCAATCACATGCCACCTAAGGTAGCTCCTCCAGCAAAACCACCTATGATGGGCCCTCCTCCTCACAATCACATTCAGCAACCACCACCCCAAATTCCTGTAAATCATCCTCATTGGCTGAGTCAGGGTCCTCAATATCCACACAACATGGCACATTATCCTATGGCACCACCTCCGGCTGCAGAGTATTATCCAATGCCAGGTCATTTTATGGCGCAGTACACTCCAGCAACCATGGGTACTTCTCCTTAAGTTGTACATTATTTTGAATAAAGGATTTTTATAGATAATGTCTATTCTTCCAAGTATCCATACGTATATAACATTTATTTATCACATCCATTTTCAGGTCTTGTCTTTCTTGGATTGTGGTATTTGGCAAGAAGATATCCCTTCAAATTTGACAGATGGAGAATGTCTTAAGATTATTTACTTCAAACTAATATCAAAAAATAGATTTTGGTACACTCACTGGTGAAAGGCCCAGTTAAATCATCATCAGAAGTGTTTTTTGCCATGCGGTACTACATGGATGACTTGAATGTTATAGTTCCTTTGATGACTGTACAGTATCTCTTTGGCCATGTAAGTTTCATTTTATCATTTTAGTCTAGCTTTTGACATATTTGTTTGCAATCTCTGATGGGAGATGACCTTACTTTTTGTTCATGATAGTGGGTTTATATTTTTAGGGTGTGATTCCTTTTAGATGCCTTTTAAAAATATTTCTACAAGTCAAATTTTACTTTTAACACCTCATATGTCATTTTAACCAAGAGTCAAGTTATTTGCTAGAAAAGAAAAGTCTTGACATATTCTCTCAGTAAGTATATACAAAGGGAAATAGCTCTCATACTAGGTTTATTACAGTACAAGTATTTTTAAGTTACTTAATATTTGAAACTTGGATGTGTTTCAGGTACTATTTAGAATGTTTAAAACCAAAAGGGAAAAAATAGGTGATAGTGTTCTCATAGATTGAGATACGCTATTTATATTATTTCTATGAATCTCCCCTGATGTTCATGTTGCTTCTACTTCACAAACCTGGTTTAATTGACATTTACTGTAAAATTTTAATTGTTCCGACGTAGATACAAACCCTCTGCTATTTATAGGGTATACTTTCGGCGTAGCTTAAAGACAAGCCATGATAATTTTAGTAAGGGATAACTACCCCATCCGCTAGTTAGCGGGTGGGGGTTGGGGTAGATTGGCTACCCCGCTCACTCACACCTCTCGGCTGAGTAACCACTTTTACTTTATGGCTCGGTAGAGGACGGACATGCTGCCTTTCTCTCCCGCAAAGACTTGCCTTGATTGTTTTTCTGTCATTTTTTTTTCTCTTGTGTGTTTTCATGTATCTTACTTATACTACATATGCGTGCATATATGTATAAATCGAAACATACGTTTATGTTGTTAGGTTCTTGTAACTTTAATTACTGTTGACAACATATCTGACTGCCTCCGCCGTAAGGGAGTTGTCATTGCTGCCCTACCCTGCGCTGATGGTTGACAGGTTCTCAACACTGACGTGTGTTTGTTTCATTACTGAATTAAAGTGTATAACAGTTCAGCTCCCTTTCGAGGAATTATCTTATAAGGAAGGTGACTTATTCCCCGAATAGTGTATGTTGTGCAGCGGAGCATGAATTTTAATTAATCACAACTTTCCTTTCACAGGTAGCAGCGACGTAAAACACAAGGCCGATGGCTACAGCCGCCCTGTTCGTTATCCTGCGCTTCATGTGGTAGCTCGTGAGCTGCCCACGTTACGAGGTAGCATTAGCTGTCAACCTTCAACTTGATGTTCCTCCTTCGAGGGGAACTTCTCTCTCTCTCTCTCTCTCTCTCTCTCTCTCTCTCTCTCTCTCTCTCTCTCTCTCTTTCTTGCAAGAGAGATTTTTTACACCTACACTTTTTTCCCATAGAGCTGGGAGAAAGCATGCCTTAGGTCTTGTGGGAGGACTTCTCTCTCGTTCACAAGAGAGAGATTATTACGCCTACGCTTTTTTCCCATAGAGCTTGGAGAAAGCTTGTCTTAGGCGATGTCCTTCTTCGGAGGACTTCTCTCTCGTTCGCAAGAGAGATATTATTAAGCCTACGCTTTTTTGCCATAGAGCTGGCAGAAAGCTTGTCTTAGGAGATGTACTCCTTCGGGAGGACTGCTCCCTCGTTCGCGAGCGAGATATTTTACGCCTACGCTTTATTCCCATAGAGCTGGGAGAAAGCTTGTCTTAGGCGATTTCCTTCGGGAGAATTTCCCTCTTGTTCACGAGAAATAACTTGTAGGAGTTTGCTGATCCACCAGGGACGGTGGCAGGGCTTTCTCTGAAGCAGGTTATCCCTTCGGGGGAACGACTCTCTCGTTCTTGAGAGAAGACCGCCTCTGGGCATCAGTGGTCCCCTGTTACGCTTATGGTTCTCCTTCAGGGGCGGAGCGAGAGCCTTATCTTAAGCGACGTTCTCCTTCGGGACAACAAACCTCTCCTGGGTAGGTGTTATCTTTGAACCTGCTGGTTCTCCTTGATCCTTCGGGGTCTTGTTATGATCACCCTTTGGGCTGGCGTGATTGTGAGCCTTCGGGCTCTCGTCATGTTGATCCTGCGAGTTCTCGTGACAGTAGGAGTCCTTAAGGACTCCGCTTGAAACTTTCAGGTTTCAGTTACACTGAACCTTCGGGCTCTCGTAACGATGGTAACGTTGAGCCTGCGGGAACTTGTACCATCAATCACGCTGACCTTTCGGTGTCACGTGACAGAGGAACAAGCTACGCTGACCCTTCTTGGTCTCATAACATTAGTTACACAGAACCCTTGGGCCCTCGTAACTTTAGTCACTCTGACACTTCGGTGTTTTGTGACAGGAAAACTTCGGTTTCTCGTTACGCTGACCCTTCGGGGTCTCGTAACATTAGTTACGCTGAACCCCTGAGCTCTTGTAACTTTAGTCACTCTGACACTTCGGTGTTTTGTGACAGGGAAACTTGGTTTCTCGTTACGCTGATCCTTCGGGGTTTTGTAACATTAGTTACGCTAACCCTTCGGAGTCTTGTAACATTAGTTACGCTAACCCTTCGGAGTCTTGTAACATTAGTTACGCTAACCCTTCGGGGTCTTGTAACTTTAGTCACTCTGACACTTCGGTGCTTTGTGACAGGGAAACTTCGGTTTCTCGTTACGCTGATCCTTAGGGGTCTTGTAACATTAGTTTCGCTGAACCCTTGGGCTCTCGTAACTTTAGTCACTCTGACACTTCGGTGCTTTGTGACAGGGAAACTTCGGTTTCTCGTTGCGCTGACCCTTCGGGGTCTCGCAGCATAGGCTACATTAGGCCTTTGGTCTCTCGTGCCCTTAGTCACGCTGATCCTTTGGGGTCTTGTGACAGAGAAACTCCCGTTTCTCGTTTGCGCTTATCCTTCGGGTCTCAAAACGCAGTTCACGCTGAACCTTTGGGGTCTCGTGATCATAGTCATACTTATATGACAGAGTTTGCGGACTCTCGTTGTGTTGATTGTTCGCGCTCACACAACACAGGGTATCGTGAACCTTCGGGTGAACGTAGCAGTGAGTACCCTCGCCACACTGAGAGCTCTCGCGCGCAAATTTAATGCGCATGACCAAATTGGCGTGCACGTCTAATTTGGGGTGCACGACCAACCTTATGAGCGCATGGCCGATCTGGCTCGCACGACCAACCTTATGCGCACACGACGGGATTGGTGTGCATGACCAAATTGGCACGCACGACCAATTTGGTGCGCAACCTGGCGCAACCTGGCGCTAACCACCGGATTGGCATGCACGATCAAGTTGGCGCCCACAATCGGATTGGCGCGCACAGCCCATGTGGCACACACGACCGATTTGGCGCGCACGACCAATACTGCTCTCACTCACGACCATATTGGCGCCCACGACTAACCTTATACGCACGAACAACTAGGCGCACACAATCAGTTGGAAGTGCGCGAACAACTCTTATAACAGAGTTTTCCTAACTCGTTGCGCGAAGTGTTCACGTGTGCACAAGAGTTTCAATCTCTTGACATCGAGTTTTCGAACTCTCGTCCCGTGAAGTGTTCGTGCGCACCCATCGTCATCAAGAGTTTTACTCTTATTACAGAGGGATGCCTGTTGTCTAGGGGTTTCCAACTCTCTACAGGTAACTATGACACAGTTCCTTTGGGTCCTGGTCACGTAACACGATTCCTGAAAATTCCATCAGGAATCGGCGACAGAGTTCCTGCGGGTTCTCGTCACAACATCCCTTAAGGTCGTGAGAAAGGAATTCACAAATATATTCTGAACCCCTAGGGTCTCATCCGAATCTCTCGGTTTCCGTGATCCAGAGTTTTTTCTGAAAACTTTATGGTCGACCTCCCCCCCCTACGGGATGGGTCTTCCAAATGTGTGACTTAATACATCACTTTACACTCTCAGCTGATTACTATGTCAGTTAGTCTAGTTTTGTCAGCACCGATCCTTTCGTTTTCGAACGAACCACCATCATCTTCCCTCCACCTTCCCACCTCGAGTGGTTTGGTTAGCAGACGGAAATTAGTGCGGAATGAAAAAATTTCTTTACATTCCTGTTCATTTCCCCTGGCAGGCCTTGCCTGAATTAGAGGGTAGTTTTCTCACTAGTGAGGAAGCGTTCGATAGCAACTCCTTCGGGTAAGCGGTCGATGGCAATTATGTCTGGTCTTCTTGAAGCAAACCCCCACATGCGAGACTTCACCCTTTTCGGGAAACTCGTTCCTGAGAAGTTTTACAGAACTTCAATGGGTGTTGTTAAAACTTCAACGAAGGACGTAAGCCTTTCCGGAGCATGCACTCTAGCCAAGACAATACCGTGAGTTTATTGTCTTAAACTTGGGTTCTACCTTTTGATGGAGTCAGCCTCCCCCGTCATAGTACCCTTGCTACAACGACTTGCCTTTTTACACGATAGGCTTCTGAGACTTTTTATTCTATCCTTGCAGGGTTTTTGTTTTGAACAATTAGTTTTGAAGGAACATTGTTACCTGACGTTAAAAGAACGATAGCAACAGCGTGGGCAACTTTTCATTACGTTTAGGAACGTTCCAAACCCCGCCCACAGGTAACCAGACATCCGTTTGTGTAATGAATGCTGGCTAGCCCCTCACGTAAAGAGGAGGGGTAAACCAAAGGGGAAATGATCGCTTCTATAACTGTATATTTTGTTTGAGAACATGTGCGCTCTCATTCAAGAAAATATTAGTCAACGATCAAAATTCCTTGGGAAATAATGTTGCGATTCGTCGCACATACATTATTCCCGCAACCGGATTCGTTGCAAACGTTTCCTAGAGGCAGAGAATACCCATGCGCTAGCGCAAATGGACAAGTACATATATGCGTGCAAGCGATCTTTCTGCCTATAAGGGCTACGTACATCTTGCAATTAGAACTCCGCTCTATTAAGTTGAATATTTATATCCCTTACTGAAACCAGGTTATTCAGTACATTACTTGGTTACTTTCCTGTAACCAGACATACAGCATTTACGGTCTGCTTCCTTATAGGCAGTCTTAGTCTCCTACAAAGACTTTGTATGGAAACTTCTCATAAGCATATCTGTTCCCTAGTAGGGAACATTTAATATAAATGCTAGTTTACCGATCAGAGACGGAGAAGTACGAACGTTTTTTGTCCTTAGAAGGAGAAACCTCCGTTATGAAAGTTTTCAACGTTCTCCAACTGAGTTCCGGACACGACTTTTAAGTCTAACTATGCATGTATGCTTGTCATGCTCACAGTTCGGTGTTACTACTCCGTAGTAGGCTTATGCTTTTTACCCATCTAATAATGCTGTAGATTGAAGATACGTCTCAATCCCTTCTTGGGTTTGGTTGGATGCGTTCGGTGATTACCGTACAGTCTCTTGTCCGGAAAGCGATCTCTATGGAGATTGGCTATTATAACATAAGCTGTACTGATTAACTGGTTTACCGTTTGGTATCGGTCTTATTCGGCCAACCACACTCGATTAGTGGCAGTGGGAAGGAGGACAGGTTGTTCCCCTTCATTGCAAGAACGTGCAAATAGTTACACGTCTCGACATCATCTCGAGATGTATTTACAGTATTGCTATGCACTACCCCCCTTGCCACGGGACAATCCGTGGGTGATGGGTGGCAGACAAGAGCTTCTGCAAAGAGGCCTGTCTTTTCGTCTTCCCTCTGGATCTGATTCTCTCTTTAATGCATCAAAAGAGGGGGGGGGGGGGGGGGGGGGGCCATATGCCACACCATTCCAGCCTCGTCTGTTGGCATGATTAAAAAAGGTACAAGCATTCACCATCTAGCAGTACGAAGCCTCAGAAGGACAGACGACAACTAGCTGCCCCCATCTGCTTGCGTCATTCCTGGTACAGGAATGTGCTTGCAAAACCACCCAGATAGTGGGCTCCTAGTGTCTTGGAATCATCTTGTATCCAACAAAGTTTTAACTTTGTCGGGTCCCCGACTGTGGTTATGCTCGCAGCGGCCCTGAACTTCAGGCTCCCGCTCGACCGTTCCCCAGTCCCGGAACACCTGGCCCTCAATCAAGATGTATTCCATGATCAGTGGGGCGGCCTAGTGGTGTGCCCTTTTTCCCCCATTCGGTCTGGTGAAAAAGTCCTCAGCCAAGTCAGGATAAGCAAGATCTTATCAATGACTCCAATAGCTTCGCTATGGTTCCCGGACCTTCTGCAGCCCCTGACGGAGTTCCAATAGCTTTGTTATGGCAACCCGCAGAATGGTTCCCGGACCCTCTACAGCTCCCGACGGAGTTCCGAGGGATCTTCCTCCACACCTCGATCTTCCAAGCAGCCACATGCTAACACTTTCCTAAACCGTAACTTTGCTTCGACTTCACGCCTGGGACGATCCTACACCACCTCTCTCAGAGAGGCCTTTCGCAACGAGTTGCCGAAAAGATGTCTAGGCTTCTCAGACACTTTTCAGCATCGGTCTTCCAGGCGAAGTGTTCGGTCCTTTGTGACTGATGTCGTGGAAGGGGATTCTCTCCCATCGATGCCTTTATTAATACAAGTTTGAGATAACTTGTCCCCCATCAAATCTCAACCTCCTCCTGGGAACGCGGTGGTCCTTCAGTCTCTGAAGTCCCCTCTCTACGAATCTTTATGCCAGGCAGCAGATCGCTTCCTTACATGGAAGACGGCCTTTCTACTCACTTGGGCTTTGACCAAGAGAGTTAGTGTGTTGTATGATCCATCTTCTGATGTCTCCAACTCTAGGAGACGGGGAGAAGTAATCCTCAGCGGCGTACCTGAGTGGATTGCCAAGACTCAAAATCCGAGTTTGCTGTACCCTAGGTGCAGCCCATTTCGAATAATATATATATATATATATATATATATATATATATATATATATATATGCACACATATATATACACATATACACATACATACATACACATATTTACATACATATATATATATATATATATATATATATATATATACAGTATATATATATATACTATATATATATATATATATATATATATATATATATATATATATATATATATATATATATATATATTTTCTACATACACACACACATATATATATTTATACATATATATATATATATATATATATATATATATATATATATATATATATATATATATTCAGTATATATATATATATATATATATATATATATTATATATATATATATATATGTATATATATATATATATATATATATATATATATATATATATATATATATATATATATATATATATATATATATATATATATACTGTATATATATACAGTAGGGTCCCGAATTATGCTAGAATTTGGTCAATCAATAACCTCGTATAAATGGAAAATCGCATATTTCGAAAAACACAACTTACAGAAATAATTACATTTGGGCCATGGCAACTTGCCTATTCAAACGTGTTTACCACCCATTTCCAATACTTAATATGTATTATACTGTATTATTTTATATCAAATTGTTCTTGTAAATAAATTAAACATTTAATATACTTTAAAGTTCTAATGACTTGAAAAAAAAGGTTAAAGTTACAACCAGGATGTGTGTAAACACCGTATATTTCTTGTTATACTGTAACACGACCCAAAATACAGACAAATTTTGTCATATCTATTGTATAAGACAACTGGTGAATAGCAAAACCGTCACTGTATAGAGTAGCTTTTGTTGTATCATTGAAAATCCTAATTTCCAATGTTAAACTTACCCGATGATCATATAGCTGTCAGCTCTGCTGCCCGACAGAAAAAACCTACGGGCGGAATACGCTAGCGATCGCTATACAGGTGGGGGTGTACATCAACAGCGCCATCTGTCAAGTAGGTACTCAAGTACTCGATGTCAACAAAGAACCAATTTTCCCTCTGTCGTGCCACTGGCAAGACCTACTAAATACGCCGTCCCTAACTGGATTTGTTTTCACAACGATTTGGTGAAGTACACTATTCCAGTTTTGAGCTTTCGCTATGCAGGGGTTTTTTCTTCATTTCAAACTTGAACTCGTTTTGGATAGATTTAATTATGGTGACGAAGAGAGTATGGACTCTCTTTCACTTTTAAATGGCCGACCCTTCCCTTAGACGGAAGTGTGTTTAGGTTTTTGGTAATTTTGCTTAACACGTTATAGATCCATTTATTTTATATCTCTCCGCCTTTTTAGGCCTCTTCGGTTAACTTTCCAATTATTAAAAACTTATAATTTTTTATGTTTGTTTATATGCGACCTTTCCTAATAGTAGGCGGTCCTAACTTGGAACCGAAGTTAATTAACATTGAGCCCGTTATATCGTATTTAACCTTTAAAGAATTTAATACTTTTTTAATTTTAATGTTTTATGGAAGAATTTCTTTGATAGTCTCGTACTGTTTTCAAAGATGAACTAACGTTTAGTTTTTAGTCTCCGCAGTTGTTGACGTTCAGAACGTTCAACTTGCGCTCTATCGTTACGATAGAGAGAGAGTGTATCACGGTTTCACTTTGCAGTAAGAGTAAACCGATTCTAGCGTTTCGTTCATTCTTTCTTAGCTTAAATGGTTTAAATTCTAAATAAAGGAACTTTTTATTTGGGAAACCTTTCAGTTTTTTCCTTTAGCAAATAACATGTTTTAACGATATATAATTGGGCTCTTCTCTCAGGTGCTAAATCAAGAGAGAAGAGAGAGAGAGATAGAGACGGAGGGAGAGAGAGGAGAATAAACGTTTCGTTCAAGCGGGTAACGTTCTCGTTTTTTTTTTTTTACTCCTCTCCCTAGTCGCTGTAGGGGAAGAAGGTAAAACGTTTCTAGGGTTTTATTCTTGTTCCCAGGCTTTATGCGGTGAGAGATTGTAAACGTAGTTTATTTGATCTAGTGTTTAGTCTCTTTTCCAGCCACTGAATTCTTTATCTTTATTTATGTTTTTCTGTTGCATTGTAAAACTGTTTTCACAATTACTACCTTTTAATGAAGGATAGGATTGCGTGTTTCAGGTAGAAATCAGTTAAAGTTTCGATTTCAGTGAAATAAGTGCAAACAGAAAATCAAAAGTGATAAAGTGATATGCGCAAAGTGTTACAGTGTTGCGTCCGAGGGTTCGTCTGTTCGTGCCAGTTGTTCACCTAGTCCGGGACCTCTTACAAGCTCCCAAGCCCAGGGGAGAAGTAATGTCGAACGACTTATGGGTTCCACAGGCCTTGATCGACGAACAGACGTTTTTCCCTCCGTGGTTTCGGGCGTATCTACACACGTTTGCCGACGTGAGATCGCCCCACCCACACAAAGACGAGAGAGCCCATTTATTCCTCGTCTGCGGAAGAGGTTTCTCGTAAGAAACCATGGACCAAATCTTGCAGCTTTTAAGTGCAAGTCGGTCCCTTCCGCGCAAGTCCAACGGCCTAGGTGTAGCCACTGGGTCAGTTCGGACTCGCTGCAGTCATCCGACGACTGCACACCTCCCAAGAGAGGCAAGGTGGTACCGCAACAGGCAGTAACTCCGTCTGTTGCCGCACCAGCTGTTTTAGACCCTCAGTCACAACGGACAGTAGCTCCGTCTGTTGCCGTTTTTTGTAGACCCTAAGTGGTCTTTACTGCAGTCTATACAGACTCAGTTAGCTGCGGTTATGCAGGAGTTTCGTGCGGAGAAGGTTGACACTGCTCTCGTTAGCCTACAACCTGCCACTGTTGTGCGCCCAGCTCACGCTGAGGCTGCCTGCTCCCACACTCCGGCTGCGGAGAGCTCCACCTCCGATGCGCAATCGACCCTGCCAGACGCATGTTAACGTTAGCCGACGTGCGGCTCCCTCCGTTAACATGCGTGAGCTACCGCATCAGCAGTGGGAAGGTGGAGTCAAGCTGCCGTGTTTTGACGCGATGCGTTAGTTTCCGCAACCCACGGCAGTCCCCACCACGCACCACCACTCTGCTTTGGTTGTTGCCTGCTCCCACACTCCGTCTGCGGAGAAGGTTGACGATGCACCCGTTTGCCTACAACCTGCCACGGTTGTGCGCCCAGCATGGCTGCCTGCTCCCACACTCTTGTTGTGAGAGCTCCTCCACCCATGCGCAGTCAACCCTGCCAGACGCATGCTGACTCCCACAAACACACGGAGCACTCCGTTGCCGTGCGTGAGCTACCACAAGCTGCCGTGTTTTGACACGGTGTGTCAGCCTCCGCAACCCACTGTGGTTACCGCCACTCGCCCGCAGCAGACTAGTCAGTCAGGAGTTGAGGCTTCCCCACACAGCTTTGGTTGTTGCCAGCTCACAGACTGTCAAGCAGTTACATGACGTTGCCTTCTGGTCTGCTACTAATGCACCAGTGCTGTATGTCCTCACGCACCTGTTGTGGTTGACAGTTCAGTTTTTGACAGTTCACAGACTGTCAAGCAGTTACATAATGTTGCCTTCTGGTCTGCTGCTTTTGCACCAGTGAGACCCTCACTGAGATAACCTAGCTTTTCTCGGACATGGTTCCTGTAGATGAGAAAGTGCTGTTCTCCCTCCTTCTGATATTCCTTTGAGGACTCTGTCATTTGGAGAGGAGCCTTAAGCTGCTTAGCCTCCTATGGACTTTAATTAAAGCATAACAAGGCTTCCAGGGATGGTAAATGGTTCCGCTTCAGTCGCTAACCCCGTCTGTTGCCACACCTGCTCCCATAGACCCTAATGAGCTTTGTTGCAAGACATGCAGTCCAAGCTTGTGTCCTTGATAGAGGATTTTTTACGGAGAAGAACCTTCTAGCCAACAACCTTCCTACCGGTTGGTTGTACGCCCTGTTGACGCTGAGGTATCCTACTCACGTCCGCCAGTTGAGATGGTTCCTCCACCGGTGCGACCCAGTGTGGGTTGCCAGTCGCACGTTGACGTTAAGCGACTCTCGGAGGTGGTTGTGGACGTTCAGTGTGTCACTAGGAAGACGTTCAACAACCAGCAGAGGTGACTTGTTGTGACGCAGTGCGGCAACCTCAGCAACCCTGTAGGGGGTTGACTGCACAACCCAGACAGTCTAGACAGTTTCGGGTTGACGCTGTACTTCCTCGCGTCCCCATGGTTGACAGTTCACAGACTGTGCAGCAGTACCATGATCTTGTGTCCGGCTCCGTCACGCATCCACCAGTGCGACCGGATTCAGCGAGTCAGACGTTGCCCACTCCGTTGCCGTTTCCTCATCAGTTTCGGATGAGGAACCCTCTGATGAGGACATTGCTGAACAAGACGATCAACCTCCAGCCCTGCTATCCATCCAGAAGATGCTGAAGAAGGAACACTGCCCTGTCAGGCTGTGGATGAGTCTGGTTAGGACACTGTCATCCATGGTTCAATTTGTGTCACTTGGAAGACTACACCTCCGTCCTCTTCTGTATCATCTAGCTTTTCACTGGAAAAGGACAAGACGCTAGAAGCGGTCTCGATCCCGGTTTCCGGAAAGATAAAGTCTGGTCTGACTTGGTGAAAGGACTTTATCAACCTTTGAAAGGGTCTTCCCCTGACTGTTCAGACTCCCAACCACGTTCTCTTCTCAGACGCATCGGACGTAGGCTGGGGTGCGACATTAGGCGGTAGGGAATGCTCGGGATTATGGAACTCGAGTCAAAGGACAATGCATTTCAACTGCAAGAAGCTTCTGGCAGTACGTCTGACCTGGAAAAGCTTCAGGTCTCTCCTTCAAGGCAAAGGGGTGGAGGTGAACACGGTCAACACCCTGCTTTGACGTACATCTCCAAGCAAGGAGGGACCTACTCTCTGACATGGTACGAGTTCGCAAGAGACCTCCTCTCCTGTTCAACAGGTCTAGACTTTTCACTAGTAACGAGGTTCATCCAAGGCAACTTGAATGTCATAGCAGATTGTCTCAGTAGGAAGGGACAAATAATTCCAACATATTGGACCCTCCACAAGGATGTATGCAAGAGACTTTGGGCCACCTGGGGCCAGCCAACCATAGATCTCTTCGCAACCTCGATGACCAAGAGGCTCCCAATACTTTGCTCACCTATCCCGGACCCAGCAGTAGTTCATATAGATGCCTTTCTACTAGATTGGTCACATCTAGATCTATATGCATTCCCTCCGTTCTAGATTGTCAACAAGGTACTGCAGAAGTTCGCCTCTCACGAAGGGACAAAGTTGACGCTAGTTGCTTCCCTCTGGCCCGCGAGAGAATAACTCACCGAGGTACTTCGATGGCTAGTAGACGTTCCCAGAGCACTTCCCCTAAGGGTGGACCTGCTACGTCTGCCACGCGTAAAGAAGGTACTCCAAGGCCTCCACGCTCTTCGTCTGACTGCCTTCAGAATATCGTAAGACTCTCGAGAACTAGAGGTTTTTCGAAGGAGGCAACCAGAGCGATTGCTAGAGCAAGGAGAACATCCACCCTTAGAGTCTACCAATCGAAGTGGGAAATCTTCCGAAACTGGTGCAAGTCAGTAAGTCTTTTGAGACCACGAAGGAGCGTCGTTTGGTTACACCTGGTTGGAATTTAGACGTGGTTCTAAGATTCCTTATGTCAGACAGGTTCGAACCACTTCAATCAGCCTCCCTGAAAGATCTCACCTTTAAGACTCTTTTCCTGATATGCTTAACCACAGCTAAAAGAGTCAGTGAGATTCATGCCTTCAGCAAGAACATCGGATTCTCATCCGAAATGGCTACATGTTCTACAACTTGGTTTTCTAGCCAAACACGAGCTGCCTTCTCGGCCTTGACCAATATCGTTCGATATTCCAAACTTATCGTATGGTTGGAAATGAACTAGAAAGAGTATTATGTCCTGTAAGAGCTCTTAAGTTCTATTTTAAAAACCTTTACGAGGCCCGTCTGAAGCTTTATGGTGTTCAGTTAAGAATCCATCTTTGCCTATGTCAGAGAATTCTTTATCCTATTTTATCAGACTGTTAATACGAGAAGCTCATTCCCTTCTGAATGAGGAAGACCAAGCTTGGCTGAAGGTAAGGACACACGAAGTTAGAGCTGTCACAACTTCCGTGGCCTTTAAACAAAATAGATCTCTGCAAAGTATATTCGACGCAACCTATTGGAAAAGCAAATCAGTGTTCGCGTCTTTTATCTTAAGAATGTCCAGTCTCTTTACGAGAACTGCTACACTCTGGGACCATTCGTAGCAACGAGTGCAGTAGTGGTGGGGGCTCCACCACTACAATTCCCTAATTCCAGAACCTTTTTAATCTTTCTCTTGAAATATTTTTGGGTTGTCCGGAAGGCTAAGAAGCCTTTCGCATCCTACTTGATTTGGCGGGTGGTCAAAATCATTTCTTGAGAAGCGCCTAGATTAGAGGTTTTGATGAGGACCTTTAGTATGGGTTGCAACCCTTCATACTTCAGCTCCTAGGAGTCGCTCAGCATCCTATGAGGATCGCGAGGCTCAGTAAGGAAGACGTACTTAAAAAGGCAGAGTAATTGTTCAAGTCGTCTTCCTTACCAGGTACTTATTTATTTTATGCTTGTTATTTTGAATAACTGCTAAAATGAAATACGGAATACTTAGCTCATAATAATGTCAACATGTAATGCTGGTCTCTACCCACCCCCCTGGGTGTGAATCAGCTATATGATCATCGGGTAAGTTTAATATTGGAAAATGTTATTTTCCTTAGTAAAATAAATTTTTGAATATACTTACCCGATGATCATAAATTAAAGGACCCACCCTTCCTCCCCAATAGAGACCCAGTGGACAGAGGAGAAAATTGGTTCTTTGTTGACATCGAGTACTTGAGTACCTACTTGACAGATGGCGCTGTTGATGTACACCCCCACCTGTATAGCGATCGCTGGCGTATTCCGCCCGTAGGTTTTTTCTGTCGGGCAGCAGAGCTGACAGCTATATGATCATCGGGTAAGTATATTCAAAAATTTATTTTACTAAGGAAAATAACATACTGTATTATCAAAATAAAGGATATTTTATATCACGAGTTTCCTAAACACGCCAAAAAGCACAATGAAAAATGACGACCATTGTTTTGTTTACGTTTATCTCTGATCATAACGAAAAACGAACGCATTTACACATCTTTGTATTGGTTAGTTTTATATGATGATTTTGTTATTACCAATGTTATTCTGCTTAATTTTTTTTAGAACTTCGAAATAAATGAAAAAACGTTTTCCTTTATGACGCCACCTGAAACGGAAACCTTCCATTTGTTTACTGTACGCTTCATCTTCGATCATAATAAACAAACGAACGCATTAAACACACATGATTAAAGTGATAACTATTGATATTAAAAGCATTTAGTAAACACTATGTTATTACAAATATTTTACTTGCCGTATCCATATAAATTCCTAAATTCGTAGCAAGGCAGGAAAACTTTTTTTTTTCATACATTTAGTCAACAATAGGAAAGAGCCGCTATTAACAGTATGGTAATTTACGATAATTCTAAACTGTTACGAAAGATAATTGTCCTTTCCATATCCAAAATACTTTTCTTAGCTGCAGTTATAAGTCAGCTTGTACCAACCTCAATTATGGAACCATTTGGACAAAGATAAAAGAAGAAGAAAGTCCTAAGCCGGTTTTTAAAGTCATCGAACAATTAGGTTACCGCTAGACCGTTCGATATGATAGAGATGGTGCGAGATTAGAGAAGTAAGGAAAATTGAATCATGCTTGATTTTTAATAAAACTGAACTTTGTGAAACAACAAAGATTTCATTTGTTCGAGAGAAAGAGAGAGGTAAGAAATGAGGGGGGTAGCGAAAGGTATCAGAGAGAGAGAGAGAGAGAGAATGATGGTTTTAAATTTACTAAGCAATAAATATGATATGTTATAAAACATTGGTGCTTATGTAATATTAACTGTATAGATGGTTTGAATAAGTTAAGAAATGGTATAAACAATGCTTTGTTATTGTATTCGTACGCTCATATTCTTGAGAGCTAGACATCAGCTGATCTGATCACAGCAAAAAGTTAAACAACAATAAGTTAGCAATACTCGATTTATAAAACATTTCCGAAATTTAAAACAAAAGTACAGGGTTTTCCCAAAGCACAATTAACTATTTAAATAGTAGCAATTTTCTAGAATAAAGTGAAGTTTCCTAAAAATAGTGGTTTGCTGACAAAATTGGATGTCATATTCTAAGCTACGATTGAAATGGAATTACACTCGGTATAATTTTTTGTTTTATATTTAATTGACGGTTTTTAATAAAACCTATTTTGGGTTCTTCATCCACAGTATATATAAGTATTGTATAACACCAGAGAGAGGGAGAGAGAGAGAATCAGCTGTTGTAATCGAATGCCATCTTTTTGTTTCTTGAACCACTTGAAGCGATGAAATGATCAACGCAACTAATAATAGCCATGTTAATTTCATTCTTAAACTCAGGTTGTAATATGTGAACTAAGATTTTATTTCTTACACACATACAGAGAGAGAGAGAGAGAGACTTGAGTCTCTCTCTCTCTCTCTCTCTCTCTCTCTCTCTCTCTCTCTCTCTCTTGGAGAGAGGATTTTATAATTACACCTTGTACTATACAAAACAAATCATTGTAAAGCAAATCTATACTATTTAGAAGATGACAAAATATTGCCGAGTTGTTACCGAAATTTACGCTATTCACTGCCGATAAACGAACCCAGCCTACGTGTGAAAACCTTGAATACCCACAGGGAAAACTAAAGCTTTTATATATTCTATACTAAATAAAAATAATGCTTGAATATACCTTCATTAACAATACCATTAAAATTATCGAAAGGTTATAGAAAGATAGATTGCCGAGAATGTAACCACAATTCTGTTTACATTTTGTCAGCTGGGTTCGCATAGTTTAAAGTTGATTTCATTGTTGATATGGAATTTTTTCCTTAAATAGTCTATTTATTATGAAATTATGTTAATAAAATGTAAGATAAATATCGTTTGGTAATATTTATTATCAAGCACTGTATTTAGGGCTACCAATATACTCAAAAAGACAATAGATTTGATATATTTTGTAGTGCTTGACTTGCAGACTTTGAACAGCTATGCAGAAACATTTTTTTTTTAAACTACCGACCGTATAAATGGGGAATCGCATAATTCGAACACGCATAATTCGGGACCCTATTATATATACAGTGGTACCTCTACATACGAATTTAATCCGTTCCAGAACCAACTTCGGATGTAGAAACTAATTTTTCCATAAGAATACATGGTAATTCATTTAATTCGTTCCTCAGCCTAAAAACCCATAATAAATCCTCAATAAATGGCTACACATAATTACACATAACAATAACATTACTGCATAATATGTAAGAAGCATGTAAAAAAGATAATTATAAAGAAATAATACATAAAAAATGTGTTTTATTGCCACTTTACCTTAGAGACAGGCCAATGCAGGTGTAGGATTTGCTACGCCAGAGACGGACGATCGGCGAGAAGGTAGACATGGTGTTAACATGTTCTTTAAATAAATACTCTCTCTCTCTCTCTCTCTCTCTCTCTCTCTCTCTCTCTCTCTCTCTCTCTCTCTTGTTCTTCTTCACTGTTAGTGTTAGAGACGAGAGAGAGAGAGAGAGAGAGATTAAACAAAAATGAGAGATTAAACAAAAATGAGAGAATACACAAATATGTGTTGCGTACATATGATTTTTAACAGCGTTAACGAGTTGACAGACAGTTGAATGTAACTAAAAAAAACAGTATCAGCGAATCTGAATTCCTTTATTAACTAAAACAAATATTGATACAAACACACTCGTGTGCGTATGCGCAAACACACACGCACGCACGAGGAGACACGATCGGCGAGGAGGTAGAGATGGTGACTGCGATAACATACCGTAACTTACACTACGGAAATTTTAATCTAACTTAGCTTATTTATTTTTTCTTTTAGTTTTATATTTCCTATTTTTTACATTTTTTTCTTTTGATTTTCTATTTTTATCACTTTCAGTTACGAGTTACGGTATGTTATCGCAGTCACCATCTCTATCTCCTCCCCGACCGTCTCTCTTACTGCGTAGCAATTCCTGTTTTAGTTAATAAAGGAATTCAGATTAGCTGTTATTACTTTCTTAGTTACATTTAATTGTTTTTCAACTCGTTGACGCTGTTAAAAATCATATGTATTCTAAACACATTTTTGTTTAATCTCTCTCTCTCTCTCTCTCTCTCTCTCTCTCTCTCTCTCTCTCTCTCTCTCTCTCGGAAAAAAATAATAGACGTATCTAACACTATAACAGCGAAGAAGAAGAAGAGAGAGAGAGAGAGAGAGAGAGAGAGAGAGAGAGAGAGAGAGAGAGAGAGAAAGAGATTTTATTTAAAGAACATGTTAATGGTATGTTTAGAGAGAAACAGAAAAAGAGAGAAGTCTTCTTTAAAAGAGCTTGTTAATGCTATCATGGTTTTCTTTGCTTCACTTTTTTCTTTCTTTCTGTTCATCACGCCGGCCCTTCTCACAAATGATCGTTGCCAACAATCTCTTTGTCCTTTATCCCTATCAACAAAAGGCATTCTATCTCTTCCAGGGTATTGCTAAGATGTTTTGTAATAATGGTGATCCCCTTCGATGGTTATTTGCTTTAATGGCTGCCTTCAGCTTGATGATCCTCGAGATAATAGGCCTATTCCGGCCATATTGTTTAGCCATACAGTATCACTCACATGCACACTGCTCTCATGTTTTTCTATAATTTCTTGCTTCTATTCTAATGAAAGAATTGCCTTCTTCCTGTACTGAAACTTAGCTTCTTAGGCATCATGATTATAGGTAAAATCAAAAAGGAAATGTGAGAAAAGGAAGAAAATAAGCACTGTTAATAACAGACCAAACAGAGGACAACCACACGATACACACAAGAATAAAGAACGGAGCACTCGACGCTCAATGGCGTAATGTTTACTTCGTGTGTCGAAATAAAATTCGGGTGTAGAGTCAAAAATTTGCTCGAATTTTACTTCGGATGTTGGAAAATTCGGATGTAGATACGTTCGTGTGTAGAGGTTCCACTGTATATATATATATATATATATATATATATATATATATATATATATATATATATATATATATATACTGTACATATATATATATATATATATATATATATATATATATATATATATATATATATATACTGTACTGTATATATATATATATAAATATATATATATATATATATATATATATATATATATATATATATATATATGTATATATATATATATATATATATATATACACACACACAGTAATCCCTCACCTATCGCGGTTAATGGGGACCAGAACCAACCGCGATAAATAAAAAAACGGGGAAGTAGGTTCCCTCCCTATTTTTGGAATACGTACATTTTTGTGTGTACATGTACATATATATATAATAACAATAAGTGTATATTAACCCTATAAATGCATATGTTATCATTAGAACATTAAAGAATCATGTAATTAAATATTGATAATACAGTATAATTTATATACTGTACATAAAATAAAGTACTGTCCTATATAAATACTGTAATATAAATACAGTATTTAATACATTACGTATACTGTATGTACATTTACATTTTATACATAAATAATGTAGATAGTGTAAGTGTACATGTACATACATATGTAGATATAAATAATGTACGTGTATACTGTATACTGTAGATATGTTTTTAGAACACTTTTATTCTTATAACAAGATACGTAACTCACCTCTAACAATGACGATGATCTTGATAAATGATGATGATCTTGATAAATGACGAGGAAACACCTGTGCAGTATGATGGAGGTGAAGAAGATGAAGATGATTTACTGCACAGGTTAATGAGAGCTTTACTGCTCCTCAGGTGACGCCTTATCGTCAGTTGATAGAGGCGGTGGATCGTCAACGACAGCTTCCAATAGAGCTGGAGAAACTGCAGGAGGTGGCGTAGTGGCTCCGTGGGAAGCCGGAGAGGCAGCAGGAGGAGTATCTGATGCTTCTGCAGAAGGTT
>NC_090725.1:85205664-85228991 GCF_036898095.1 Palaemon carinicauda
TGTCCAGGGACCAGGAGATAGGTTTTGGCGGAGGTGCTGGGCGTAGACGAGCGCATGCCTTTGGTAGTTTATCGAAGATATCGCTGGACAGATCAATCTGGAAGGCGTACAGTAGTGGTCTAGTCAAAGCCGATTTGCAGGTAGAAATCGTGTTGGCTGCTAAGCCTTGTCCATGAAGGTGAATGAAGAAGGACATGCAAAAATCAATGGTGATTTCCGTAGGGTTTTTTGCTTTGACGAATGAGACCCACTTTCTCCAGGATGATAAGTATTGCCGTCGTGTGGATTCGGTCTTGTATTCCTCGAGGAAGTCTAGAATTTTCTTCGAGATACCAAACCTTTTCTTCGCGGCTAGGGAGAGAAAATCATGAGATGAAGGTCCCTGACTTCCGATGATGAAGCGAAGACAGTCGACTTCTGTACTTGCTGGGAGAGAACTGGGCCCTCCTGGGAGAGGGATCAGCTTGGGCCGCAGCTCCAGGTCCAGGGGGTACCAATTGCTCCAGGGCCACTTGGGAGCCACTAGGGCTGCTGTCCCTTTGAAAGTTCTCAGCTTGGAGAGGACTTTCAGCAGAAGGTTGGTGGGAGGGAACAGGTAGATCCTGGACCATCTGTTCCAATCCAGTGACATGGTGTCCACTGCTTCTGCCTTGGGGTCCTCGTACGGGGCCACATAACGAGAAAGTTGATTGTTGTCGCTCGTTGCGAAGAGATCGATCTGAAGTTCCGGGACTTGGCGAGAGATGAAGGAGAACGATCTTGCGTCCAGAGACCATTCCGACTCTATCGGGCTTGTCCGAGATAGAGCGTTCGCCGTCACATTGCGGAATCCTTGTAGGTGAACTGCAGACAGGTGCCATTTCTTCTTTTCTGCCAGGCGGAAGATTGGGAGAAGCACCTGATTTATCTGGGGCGATCTCGAGCCCTGACGATTGAGACATCTGACTACCACCGAGTTGTCCAGAGTCAGACGAATGTGGATCGAGGTAGGCGGAGAGAGTTTCTTCAGAGTGAGAAGGACCGCCATGGCCTCCAAGATGTTGATGTGAAAAGTCTTGAATAGGGGAGACCATGTCCCTTGAGCCTGTTGTTGGTGGGAGTGACCTCCCCAACCCTCCAGCGAAGCGTCCGTGTGGATGTTGAGTGATGGAGGTGGGTGTTGAAGAGGAATGGACCTTTTCAGGGCCTTTGCTTCCGACCACGGCTTTAAGAGTAACCGAAGTCTGTTTGGGAGCCGTCTCTTGAGGTCTCTTCGAGCGATGGATGCAGAACGTCTCCAGACTCCCGCGGCATCCTTTAGCTGTGCACGAAGCACTGGGTTTGTCACTGAGGCGCACTGTAGAGAGCCTAGAACTTGTTCCTGCTGACGTCTTGAGATCCTTTTGGATTTCAGCAGTTTTCTGACAGACCCTGCTATTTCTTTCCTTTTCTTCTGTGGAATGGAAAGGCGGTGTGACTGAAGATCCCACTGGATTCCTAACCATTGGAACTTCTGAGCTGGAGAGAGGCGAGATTTCTTGGTGTTTATCTTGAATCCCAGGTGTTCTAGGAACTGGGTGACTTTGTTGCAGGATCTTACACAATCTTCGGGCGATGTCGCCCAGACCAGCCAATCGTCTAGGTAGGCCATCACCTGGACGCCGCGGAGGCGGAGCTGTTGAACGATGGCGTCTGCCAGCTTGGTGAAGATCCGTGGGGCCACATTGAGCCCGAAGGGCATGGCCCTGAAAGCGTAGCTTTTCCTTTGGAGTCGAAATCCTGGGTAGGAGGAAGCGTGGTGGTTCATTGGAACGTGCCAGTAGGCATCCGCCAGGTCTATCGAGACTGTGTAGGATCCTTGAAGCAGAAGGGTCCTTATCTGTTGAAGAGTTAGCATCTTGAACTTGTTGTTCGCTATAAACTTGTTGAGGGGGGATAAGTCTAGAATGATTCTGAGTTTGTCGGAGTCCTTCTTGGGGACGCAGAACAGTCTCCCTTGGAACCTGGTTGACTTTACCCTCCTTATCACCTTCTTGTTCAAGAGTTCTAGGACATATTCTTCCAGGAGGGGGGTTGACTGTTGGAAGAATTGCTGGAAGGTTGGGGGTGGTTGAGTCCAGCTCCAGCCTAGACCTTTCTTGACGATGCTGTGCGCCCAGGGATCGAAGGTCCAACGATCCTGGAATTGGCGGAGGCTTCCTCCCACCGGAAGCACTTCATTGCTTCTGGCTTCCCGAGGGTTTGCTACCTCGGCCGCTAGCTCCCCTTCCTCCTCTGCCTCTGGAGGGACGGCGAGATGCATCTCTGCCTGCACCTCTGTTTGAGCCTCTACCTTTGGGATGAAAGGTAGTGGATTGCTGCTCAAATGCAGGGGTGAAGACCGGCGACTGTGACAAGACCGGTTGGGTGACCAACTGAAAGGTCTGTTGTGGCTGAGCTGCCACTTGGGGAGTAGCGGATCCCGGAAACTGCCGTCTCTGTTGACGTTGCTGGGGTTTTGGTTTCGTGGGTCTCCTCTTAGGTTGAGGGCCGTCGTCCTGAGAGGATTTCCTTTTCTTTGACATGCCCCATTTGTGGAGAAGGTTCCTGTTCTCCGTGGCGGCTTTGTCAGTGATCTCTTTCACTAGGGAGGAGGGAAAGAGGTGTTTTCCCCAGATGTTGGAGGAAATCAGCCTCCGGGGTTCGTGTCGTACTGTTGCATTTGCGAACACGAATTCACGACAGGCTCTACGAGCCTTCGTGAAGCTGTACAGATCCTTCACGACCGTTGCCAGATGTGTTTTGGCAAGGACCATGTAGAAGTCAGTGACCCTAGTGTCACCGGCCATGACTTTGAGCTGTACTTGGAGGGACATAGATGCGGCGAGCCTTTCCTTCATATCATGTTCCCGACGAAGGAGGTGATCGTTAAGTTTTGGGAGGTCCTCGTTAAACTGACGACCAGCGACGTCAGGCTCTAGTTCCCCCACTATGATGGTTGACTGGACGTCTTTCCAGTGTCTATCATCAGGGGGAGTGGTCAGGGAGAAGGGCCTGCACTCCTCCAGTACAGGGCAAGGTTTCCCTTCTTCCACTGCTTTATGTACCGCAGTGAAGGCCTTTTCCAGAAAGGGGAAGGTCGCATTGTCTGGTGCGACGAAGGTCGGGTGCTTTTTGCTAAGCGCCGGCATTCTCGAGTTGGTGAAGCCCCTACTTTTCACCGCATTGGCTAACATAGCCTGGGCCTTCGAGAGATCGAACACGATAACCTCCTTTAGTTCGGTCTCTTCTTTAGAGGCGGGTTCGGACCTGAGTCGGACGTAACAGTCCGGGTAAGCCTCAAAATTCGGGAAGAATTCCACTTCCTCCAACGCGATCGAGCCGACCTTCTCACTGATAAAGATCTTGCCCGTGGTGATCGGCATGTGCTCGGCTTACCTCCATGGGTTAGTATCCGAGCATGCAGGGAGGTCCTTAACCGAAATCCTTTTCGGTTGCTTCGAACTTCCGAGGTTGGACCTGAAAAATTCATGCGTCTCGCGAAGTTTCTTATCCATGAGAGCTTCAAGCATCTTGAAGATCTCCTGAGTGCTAGATGGGGTAGGGTCCGGGGTAGCGGATGTAGAAGGAAGTGATTCCTCAGTCGGTGTAGGAGTTGGTGCAGGGGTAGAAGCTGGAGCGACCTCATGCTCCGAATCAGGGTATTCCACCTGATCTTCCTCATAGTCGAGCTCGTCGCCCATGAGGTTCCTCTCCGTGGTCTCCGACACTTCCGACATACGGTCCACGTTGTCGGAATCTAAACGGCACTCGTGCATGGACTGAGCCATGACCACATCAGGTTCCACCACTATCTGGACGGTGGGAATCTGATCACTAGGGACCACTGAGTCTTTTGATGCCTTTGGAAATAGCAAGGCCCTCAAATCTTCGGTAGCGAGATACGGTCCGGTGGCGTTCTTCTGGAAACCACGCACCCACTTGCGTAGCTTCTCTCGAGCGTTGTCCCTTACCTTCGCTGAAGGAGGATCGTCGAACGCTTCGACCAGACAACTCTTGCAGACTGTACAGTGCTGCGGGTCCCAATATTTTAGGTCGCCTTTCTTGGCGGCGCAGGGGGCGTGGGTCCGACACGCCGTGTGCCCGTAGAAGTCCGGGCGCTTCACTCCACAGAAGTTGTGGTCACACTTAATGTACTCCTCCTGTAAAAGAAAGAGATCATGAGTATACGGAAGGCATAAGAATGACATACATTACTCTAAAGTTAAATTTTAAGTAGTTAAACTTTCACTTAACATTAAATAATTCAAGAATATTGTAATGTTAAAGAGAGGAGCGGGAAAGGGAAGTAGATAGACACATACTTGTGAATCCCACCCAGTTGGTTACCGTAACCTTATCAATAGGCAATTTCATTTGTGACCGAGGACACAAAACGGAAATCTTCATGGATCACCGTAGTGGGTAGAAGATAAATTCTAGCAGAGATTGCCTGCGAGGTGTATCAGGGACTGAGACCACTCAGACCCTTAGGGTAAAGGGGTAGCAGGAGACCCCATATAGATCTAGGTTCCTGCAACCTACCGTGCTAAGACACACATAGTATGCGGGAAAGGGAAGTAGATAGACACATACTTGTGAATCCCGCCCAGTTGGTTACCGTAACCTTATCAATAGGCAATTTCATTTGTGACCGAGGACACAAAACGGAAATCTTCATGGATCACCGTAGTGGGTAGAAGATAAATTCTAGCAGAGATTGCCTGCGAGGTGTATCAGGGACTGAGACCACTCAGACCTTTAGGGTAAAGGGGTAGCAGGAGACCCCATATAGATCTAGGTTCCTGCAACCTACCGTGCTAAGACACACATAGTATGCTGGAAATTTGTAATATGCAAGAAGACAGCACAGCCACTAGTAGAACGGTAAGACAATACCTATCTATCGGAGTAGCCAAGCTATCTGGCTGCAGTGTAGGGCTATCGGCATGTAGCCGACAGCTAGTAGAAGGGGTGCAAGTCCCTTGGTGCTTCCGGGGGCGCCGGCAGACCGGAAGCACGCCGGAGGCCGCTCCAGCAGGGTTTATGGCATTAAGGTAGACACATTGAGGATTCAAGCATAATACCAACTTGGCGGTGCCGGTGCCGACGGGAGGCAGCGGCTCCGGCAGTCGAAGGCTGCCGGCTTGGTGACCAGTTCATAAGATAAGGCAGAATTGGTTAGTATACCCAGACCGCCGGCAATCAATGCCGGCACGCCGGAGGCCGGCCCGAAGGTCGGACAACCGAAACTAGGTAATGAAGGGGTGGGCCATCGGCTGTATGCCGACGGAAGGTGGCAGCCCTCCGGCACACGGAAGGCTGGCGACTTAGGGGAGGGAGGATATCTCAGGAATGTGTCACCAAGGGAAGGGCGGTATCGCCGGCAGTAGAGGCGGCAAGGGACCGGCACCAGGATAGGTAGAGAGACAGATAAGGAGGGATGGAGGGGTAAGATCCCATACCCCTCAGGCATCCCACCTGAGTGAGTGTATCCATGATAGGAGTGGGTCCTATCATCCAATGGCAGGGGGCCAGCATTCGGCCGGGTGCCAGGGTAACCCAAGGGAGGGTCAGGGTACACCCAAGAGGGGGGGAACCCCTGTTGGACAAATCGCTTCCAGTGGCTAACCCCATAGGATGCTACGAAGGGTATATGTACCAGAGCGGCCTGCTCAACAGGAGACCAAGATAGCCCTAACGCTCCACCCGAAGGAGGAGTTGTAGGACTAGGGACAGATATGTATAGGCTAGCCTATGTATAGGCTAGTCTATGCCAAGGGATAAGTGGGGAGGGAGAAGAAGAGGGGTCTTCCATAGGGGAGGCTCTGTACAAGAACGGCCACCAAGGAAGAGAGGACGCTCCCTAGCCTAGGATAGGTAACCTGAATGAGAACGGTGCACGAGTACCGTCTCAAACTATAACAGTACAGAACGTAGGCCCCCCCCCCCCCAAGGCCTAACCTAGATAAGGAGTGTTAAATCCCAAGCTAGGTAGGCTGAAAGACACATCGCAAGTTGCATGAAAGGTTAAGTAACCTAACCGAAGCAACTGAGGAAGGACAGGCCGTTCCTGTTTCTCGGTCGCAACCCCAAGGGGGATCATTCCCTTAGGGAGGACAGAGAAGCGACAAATACTCTGATTACGGACATGATTCCCCTATATAGAAGGGGGAGCATGGCCACACAGAGGGAACGCCCGTAGGCAGGTGATGAAGGGAGCATATAGGGGTTCCTACATTTAGGTTAGGTTAGAAAGGCACACAATCAAACCAGTCCCCTGTATGGTCCCTGAAGGCGAAACACACTTGCATCACAGTAAACAGTATGATAAATAATGCCACTATCTTCATAACTTAACCTAGGATCACTGGAATATATCATGCATGAACACTGGTGCTAGGCAATCTGGCCTAGGGGCTAAGCTAGCAATCTAGTATGGGGTCAGACGATGACCGGATAATAGAGCGTTAAAACACGATATATGAAGTTCCTAGCTATGAAGACTAAATAACTAATAATATCAATTAGTTAAGAGGCCAGAATAAGCTGTTCTGACTAGCTAAATAAGGCATGCAAGAGAACAGCGACGCCATAAAATGGCGCGTCCGGCAGCAGCACAGCTCCGCCAGAAAACACGAAATATCACGAAAAGTATAAGTTACTTTACGGCCAGAGCTTATTTAAACAATACTGGGACCTGGTACTCAACTTTCCAGAAGAAGGCGAGGCCGAAGGTAGCGACATTACGAAGATGCAAGCCGATAAAAAACTCACAAGGGGAAATCCGTCTATGCAAGGCAGCTACAAGCAGAAGGATGGGGACGGATGTGACGTCATTTAGCAATGGCGCCTGTTTGTTTACGTTTCGAGTACCAAAAGTAGCCACGGACGAGTGTAACTGTGGAACGGCTCCCCAGTTATTCTCCGCCCCTCCATATCGAAGTGTTAACTCTATATGGGGTGCAGATAGCTATGTGGCGTGTTAATACATGCGTCCCCTGTTGATATACGATGTCTTAAAGGGAAACCTTTAGGACACTCGCACCAGAAGTAAGAATTCTGTGATAACCTGTGGTTTAATTCTCTGGGAATATCCTTGTAGTCAATATACCCAAGGAAGCTACCAAAAAGGAACCTTCCATCAGGACGCCATGGCTTGAGCCCAAAAATATATATATATTTATATTTGTGTATATATATATGTATATATATTTAAATATATACATATATATATATATATATATATATATAATATATATATATATATATATATATATATATATATATGTATATATTAAATATATATATATGTATATATATATATATATATATATATATATATATATGTATTTATATATGTATTTATATATATATATATATATATATATATATATATATATATATATATATATATATATATATGTATATATATATATATGTATATATATATATATATATATATATATATATAAATATATTTATATATTCAAATAAGCTATGTATTTTTCATACATTAATGTCTGGATTCTCTTAACGACTTCGGGATCAGAGCCCCAGGCAGTGACTACCACAGCCAAGTGGTAGTCAATGTATATACAAGTTTGCCGGACCAGGGTTTGACTCCCGACCGGTCACAAGCTCTTATCTATGTTTGATTTCGCCTGGAGCTCTGATCCCGAGGTCATTAAGAGAATCCAGACATTAATGTATAAAAAATATTTGGCTTATTTGAATATGAAAAACATGTCTAAATGTGCAAAATTTATCTTATATATATATTTATATATATATAAATATATATATATATATATATATATATATATATATATATATATATATATATATATGCCATTATTAGTCCACTGCAGAAAAAAAGCCTCAGACATATCCTTCCACTTGCATCTGTTTATGATCTTTCTCTGACAGTCCACACCCGCAAACTTCCTTAGTTCGTCGATCCATCGTCTTCTTTTCCTTCCTCTACTTCTTTTATAATCTCTAGGGAACCATTCTGATAATATTAATGCCCATCTATTATTTGTCATTCTCATTATATGTCCTGCCCATGTCTATTTCTTTCCCATGCAAGTTGTTAGAATATCCTCTATTTCAGTTTGCTCTCGCATGCATGCTGCTCTTTTTCTGTCTCCTAATGTTATTCCCATCATTGTTCTTTCCATAGCTCTCTGAGTTGTAACTAGCTTATGTTCTAATGCTTTAGTAAGGTTCCCATTCCCAATTTCTGATGCATAAGTTAATACTGGTAGGACCATCTCATTAAATACTTTACTTTTTAGAGAAAGTGCCATTTTACTTTTCATAATCTCATTTTGTTTACTAAATACTCCCCATCCTATGCTTATCCTTTTTTAATTTCGGTATGGTGTCCTGGGGAACTACTTTCTGCCTGTCCTAAGTATGAATATTCATTAACAATTTGCAGAAACTCGTCCATAATCCTTATTTGTTGTCTATGCTTTTCATGGAACATTATCTTACTCTATTCTCTGTAATATATGAAAATATTTACAAAGATCATAATAGGCTGGATGGAAAGACAGCTAGACTTTAATCAACCAAGAGAGTACTGACCATATCCATGTAATTAACCAGCTAATGGAAAAATCAGCAGCGTATGATAAACCACTATGTATGGATTTTATAGAGTATGAAAAAGCTTTATATTCTGTCAAAACTTCAGCAGTAAGGAAAGCCCTTCAATGACAAGGGATAGATAAATCTTATGTTAGAATACCTGAAGATATCTATATAGGAAGTACACCAATCCTAAAACTACATAAAGATAGTGAGAAAATTCCAACTGAGAAACGAGTTAGACAGGAAGACCCCATCTCTCCTAAATTATTCACAACATGCCTAGAATTTTTTTAAAATTTGGATTGTGAAAGTGTAGGAATTAATATTAATGAGGAATACCTTAACAACTTAAGATTTGCAGATGACACAGTTCTGTTTAATGAATCATGGGAGGAAAAGCAAAATATGATAGAAGATTTGAATAATGAAAGCAGAAACGTAGGACTGAAAAATAATATGACTGATACAAGATAATGTTTAATGAAAATGAAGAGACAGCAAATAAGAGTTATGGACAAACCTCTAGATACAATGAAAATGCAGAGACAACAAATAAGAGGTATTGACAAACCTCTAGATATTGTTGATGGATATACGTAATGAGGACAGGATACAAGACCGAAATTAAAATAAGGATAAGACTGGGATGGAGAGTTTAAGTAAACAAAAGGAGGGTATGAAGAGTAAAACGCCACTTTCTCAAAGTGGAAAAGTAATTTTAATCAGATGGTCCTACTAGTTTTAACTTATACATCAGAAACTTGGAGACTTGCTAAAGCCTTAGAACATGAGCTCGAGGAGCTATGAAAAAAATAATGAGGGGAATAACAGTAAGAGACAGAAATAGAGCAACATGGATACGAGAGCAAACAAAAGAAAAGGATAGTCTAACAACATGTAAGAAAAAGAAATGGACATGGACTGGGCAAATAATGAGAATGATAGATAATAAATGAATATTAAGAATAACAGAATGGGTCCCATGAGATTGCAAAAGAAGCAGAGGAAGTTAGAGAAGACGATGGATAGACGAACTGAGAAAATTTGTGGGTAATAAACAGATGTGAGTGGAGGGAAATGATTATGAGTCCTTTGTTCTGCAGAGGACTAGTAACAGCTGATGATGATAGATACGCCCAGGTCGCGAACTATACTAGATATCGGGATTGAGTCGTTATTTATGTTTATTTGAATATCGCCTAAGTTTCTTACGCTGTTTTTCTTTCCCACCACCATAAACTCAGTTTTGTTCTCATCTAATTTTAGTTGTTTGATTGTTATCCATTCTCTAATACTATCAAGGATTCTGTTTAGAGTTTCAGTAATGTCGTCCATATCATTTATGGAGAAATAAAATTGTATATCATCCACAAATAGTTTGAACTTCACACTTTGCCTTGTAGTATTTTCGATAGACTAATGGTATAAATCCAGAATAACATTGGGCCAAGTACATATCCCTGAGGTACCCCTCTGTTTAAATGTTCATATAATGAATAAGAGTTTCCAATTTGCACACAGTTATTGCTGCCAATCAAGTAGTCTTTCAGGTATTCGAAAGCTTGATCTTCAACACCGATGGACCGTAGATCAGTAAGTAGCAGTTCATGCACAACTGTATCAAAAGCAGCACTAAGATTGATTAATAGTAAAGTACCAAATTCATTTTCATCCATCATTTCCAGCATATCACTTGCAACAGAACAGATGGCTGTCTCCGTTGAGTATAATTTTCTGTAAGCAGGCTGGATGTCTGGCAAAGCTTCAAATTTTCTAAGTGACTGACTAGTTGTTCAAGAATTACGTATTCTTGCACTTTTGAAACAAAGGATAGATTCGAAATAGTTCTATATGAGTTTAATTTCTGATAATCCAGAGCACTTTTCAGAAACGGTGTGACTAAACGGGGGCGTAGGAGTGTTTTCCTGTTTGGGGGGGGCTAAAGTTCGAAATGACACTGAAGGCGGAGCCGCAGGCGCGAAGGCATTGGGGGGGGGGGGGGGGGTCTGGGGGTCTCCCAGAAAAATTTCATGAGGAAACACCCTCAGATGCGATTTCCTGGCATCTGACAGCATATTGTATCGAAAACAAAATCATATTTTTGGAAGATTTTTATGTGACCAATTCCAATTTTTACACAATAACAATCATAAAATACCAATAGGCCTATGTATATATATATATATATATATATATATATATATATATATATATATATATATATATATATATATACACACACACATGTTTGTATGTGTGATATTCGTCAACTACATGTGTTCGCGTGTCATGTTTTCAATTTATTACTGCGTATCAATGATGTAGTTTGTTACTATAATAGTGTTTGGTAATGATGAATAGATTATCATATGTTTGCACGGTATGCACTGGGGTCAAACATTATAAGTGGCTTGATTCCCAATATTGGGGCTGCTCTCTGTAAAACTAAGCGAGTGACGAGTGACGGGTGACGGGACTGTGAAACTATGATGCTTACGTGGCGGGGGTGGGGTGGGAGGGTGAGACTGTACAAGAGCCATTTTTTTTCAGATGCTTGCATTCGCCATTTTCATAATTATTTCGGCTAGACTAGAAAAGTTACTTCCTCCAATGACTTCAGATATTGGCATTGGGTCAATCGCAGAGTTGGTTTTCTTCGCTCTCTTGCTGATCGTAGTGATATCATCTTGTGTTCTGTTGTTAAATCTCGTCAATTTCATCTATGTATCTGGTGTAGCGTTACTCTGATGCTGAATATTTACAAATTATCTAGTTATATTTTCTATTTTGTTTT
The DNA here is from genome assembly GCF_036898095.1 of Palaemon carinicauda. Lineage (NCBI taxonomy): Eukaryota > Metazoa > Arthropoda > Malacostraca > Decapoda > Palaemonidae > Palaemon > Palaemon carinicauda. Next base: position 85,217,057 of record NC_090725.1, read on the forward strand.
TAAATAATACTAGAAAATTATTTGCTAGTTCCTGGTCGCTGTAACCCTCTGATAGCTTTTTATCATTTACTTTTCCCATTATATCATCAAGGAGACGGTATAACTTACATCTGTTGTTGCTTCGCTGATCTTTCTCTTACAATATCCTCTCTTTTTTTCTTGTTAATAGGTAGCTGTATTGGCATATTGCAGTTTTGTATTTTACCCATGTACTTTCAGTGTTTAACCAATTCCAGTTTCTTTACGTCTTTTTCCCTTTTTTTCTAAAGTCTCTGCATCAAACCAAGGAGATTGGTCTTTTAACAGATAGTTTTTTTTTTTTTCATTTGTGGACACATGGCATCGTATTCCCTTTACTCACTCTATTATAAGTGCTCGTAAGGCAGTCATCACACACAAGCTCCCAACAAGCGTTGGATATCATGATTACAGGGAATGTTGATAACATCATTTATTTTCGTTGTGACTTCTTCGATAAATACAATAGGAGAGAAGTACAATTCATGTCTAAAGTTTTTCTTCTTCACCACTGCATGTTTCTGTAGATGCAGTCTGAACGTGATAAGTTTGTGTACTGGGGAGATAGTGAATTTCTCTTCTACATTTATGTCAGATACAATGTTATTCCTTCCATAACTCAAAACTAGGGCCAACGTATGCCCAGTTGAGTAATTGCACAGTCGTCATTATTTACCAATTGATGTTTCCAATAACTCACTAAATGCTAAAGCATCAGAATTTGATGCGTCATCCATCCAAAGATTGAAGTCTCCACAAACAACTAATTCATTTTACTACATGATAATCGTCTCAATGAGTTCGCTGAATTCTTCAAAGAAGATACTGGCATTTGTTCTTGGAGGTTTGTAAAGTGTTACAATGGATTTTTATTTTTGCGTAAAGCTTATTTCTATATATTCAAAGCTTGTTACGCTAGTTCTTTTTAATATTTTGAGATACGAGTAACCTTTATGAATGAAGAGCCCGACACCCCCACCAGACCTACCCTCTCTCCGATTGTGAAAGGTGTGTCGGGGGTCGGTTATTTCAGTGATCTTAGCCTTGGCAAAGTTATTTAACCATGTTTCAGATAATGCTATATATATATATATATATATATATATATATATATATATATATATATATATATATATATATATATAATGTGTGTATGTATGCATGTGTGTAATATATACTACATAATCCTTTTATTATTATTATTATTGTTATTATTATTATTATTATTATTTGCTAAGCTACAACCCTCGTTTGAAAAGCAGGATGCTATAAGCTCATGGGCTCCAACAGTGAAAATAGCCCAGTGGGGAAAGGAAACAAGGAAAAATAGAATATTTTTAAGTACTGCAACAACACAAAAATAAATATTTCCTATATAAACTTTAAAAACTTTAATAAAACAGGAGGAAGAGAAACTAGACAGAAAAGCGTGCCCGAGTGCACCCTCAAGCAAGAGAACTCTAACCCCAGACAGTGAAAGGCCATGGTACAGAGGCTATGGCATTACCCAAGACTAGAGAACAATGTTTTGATTTTGGAGTGACCTTCTCCTAGAAGAGCTGCTTACCATAGCTAGAGTCTCTTCTACCCTTACCAAGAGGAAAGTGGCCACTGAACAATTACAGTACAGTAGTTCACCCATTGAGAAAAAAAAAATTGTTTATTAAGGATTAACCCGGGAACGTTGTCCTGATTTCTTATAACTCCCTCGCTTTACAGCTGCAAACGTTTCTTTCCATACTAACAGTAAAACAGTAGCTCTTTAAAATCCAATGTCTTTGTTTGGGTATCTCCGTGATGTTCTTTTATTCTCTTTTAATTTACCCGACATAGAAACAAGTTTCGAAGTTTATCAGAAAGCATTTTCATATTTTGTATTTGCCCTTGCCCTGCATTGCTTAACAACGCGTTGTGAATGCTCTCTCTCTCTCTCTCTCTCTCTCTCTCTCTCTCTCTCTCTCTCTCTCTCTCTCTCTCTCTCTCTCTCTCTCTCTCTTTGTCCCTGATTCCAGACATTGATCGACCTAAAGGTGGCGGCGGTGCCACGTGTTGCCTCGATAGCTCTGAAAACGTACGTGCAATATTTTTATTTCTTGTGTTGCGCTGATTTATATCTGGCTTTTGCCGTGATTACATGAGGGTAAGGATAATTAAACCTTGTGTAATATTTGTACGTGCGACAGAAGTGGTTTGCCTTTTCGACTTCCATTTACAACTTGTTTTTATGTATGGTTTTGCGAGTGTTGCGTTTGGTTATGATTTTAGGCTATATGAAGATTTGATTTTGTATATTATACATGTTGTTTTGTTATGTTCAGTATGCTGATACCCTATTTTGTTTTTCGTTGTGCATAAACGCTCTAGGTGAACAGTGTCCCGATATAATATTAATAAATTGTAAACGCTGAAAAATTCCGTATGTTTATGTTGGTGTAAATCATTGTGGGATTGAAGCGTTTTATTTCTATTGCTGTCATTAATAGATACAATGATTAACTTCAAAGTCTTGAGTACTCCACTCCGAAAAATTCATGTTGCATTATCAACGGTAAACAACTCGACTTTGTTGTGTGCATTTGATTATTTACTTGGATGTTTTTCATGTTTATTCTTTCATTAGTTACCCTACATTATTTTTTCATTAATATATCGTTAAGTTTTCAACTGCTTAATCGTCAAGCTAATATTTTCATAAGAATTTTAACTATATTTAGTAGTAATTAGAAAAGTAACGTTATGCCTCTGAAAGTGCCCATTCAAATGTTTAACTTGTCTATGGGTCTTAGACAGTGTTTCCTTTATTTTATTGTTATCTCAAGATCGGCATTTTAGATTCATTTCAGAAGCAGGCCTTCTAAAAACTATTTAACTTTTATAATGACATCTTAACTTTTATGGTTTTAATTTAATATTCTTTTATTTTTTTATATATAATAAATGATATCGGCGTCAATGACCTTAGATGTCAGGATGTCAGAAAACTTTATATCAACCAATCAATCAATCAGGATCGGCAAATCTTACCTGTTGTATAGTTTTTGTTTTACAGGGGTCTTGAACCCAACAGTAGTAAAAATCACGCTACCACTTCTTGGGAAAATTAGGATATGACAACTCGTCCTCTTATAATGCAAGATGAAATAGACCCTATCAGCACTAGCCTTTTCTTCCCTTTTTCCAACACGAATGCAAATCATCATCCTTTTATGTGAATATGACTTCAGCGAAGCTAGCAGATCCATTAAAATTTCAACAAGGTAGTTGTAACTACCAGCGGGGGAGGGGGGCAAGTAAAGCGGGGTTTACACGGACGAACGGTTCGTCGAACCTGATTGTAAAACAAATCTATAAAGTTTGTGGACAATGAAGCTCCACCCACAAAAGTCAGGCGAGAGTAGACTTTCTTCGAACCGTTCGACAACCAAATACCCCGTTCACAAGTTCAAACATCACTTCAAACACATGTATGTCGAATCGCGTAAGCCGCAGCCACCCGTCAGTCAGTCAGAATACTTGCTTTTGACTTCGGCCGCAAGTACTAAACATATACTTATGCTGCCTCTTCTTTCTTGGTTGTTTTAATCTTCATCTTTGCCGTTTAAATGGAGAAGTGACTTAACATACAGTTGTGTCTTGATAAACCTGGTAAGAAGTGTGGCAGATTGGAGTCTAAACCTACTGTTTATTCCCACCATGACAGTTTGTATTCATGTCTTTGTGACCAGTGCATGTCGTGGCCCCTTTGTAGTGGGTTAAGTTTTCCAAAAAAAAGATGAAGGTTAAGAAGGATTCTTTGGTATCAGTGCTGGCTATGCTTAAACTAAAGAAGCGCTATAGCTCTTTTTTCTTCTGGCACGGCTCTATCTTCTGTCTCCCTTTCTGATTCCTCTATGGCTGGGTTCTCTTGTGGTATTCGTAGGGAGAATGAGAAAGACTTTGTTTGCTCTCGGGTCGTCCTCGAGGAAAGAGGAAGTAGGCTTATCACCTTCCCCTAGTGAAGGTAATACTCTTCCACCTTTTCCTCAAAACTCGTTTCTGCTTCGATCGACGACCTAGACCTAAGGAAGTTGTAACCTTTCTTGGGCATAGCTGGTGTTTTGTTGGAAGGAAAGTTTTTATAGGTGTTGGCTATCACCAGGAATTTTGAGGCTTTCCCCGCTGCATCTTGCTCGTCTCCTGCTACACCTGTGGAGGCGCTTGGCAAAGTTAAAGCTGTTAATATGATCGCAACTGTTGCTTAAGAGGGCCCTGTGGCATCTTCCTCCGCATGATCTGATCGTCTTTCTTGGCCTCCAAGACTACAACCCCTAGGAAGGCCGGCAAGAAGAAGCATGTGTGTGTAGGCTGTGGGCCAGTTGGGCGTACCATGCAACCCTCCCCCCCACACAACTCAACCAAATTAGGTTTTCCTGAAAGGTCTGGATCTACTGAACACAAATATCAGTGTTAGCATTTAAAATTTAAGGATGCAATCCATATTATAGTCTTAAACCTAATGGTACCCTAAAATGCCAATTTTACCAATCGACGCTGTTTTGAAAATATGGAAGTTCGTTTTTTAGCTAATATGCCAATACAGAAATGTTTTACCAAATGAAAGCTCTGAATATTCTTCATCAACAAATTTAATCACAGCTTTGTAGAAGACAAAATAAGGATTTTATTACTGGTTCAAAGTTAATACCCCATCATTTCCAACGAATAATTGCTAACAAACACTTTCCGTGCATTGTATTCCTATTGTTCACAAATATTATGCAAATAACTTTCATTTATGCATTCAATATTTGTACATTTAAACAGCTTTAATTTGATACCAAAAACATGGGTATATCTAAAAACAAACATACAGTCCATAAATCCCAGTTGTCTTGTGTTGTTGTGGAATGAAAAATGCACCTTATTTGAGAACAATTTTCTTTGAAACCCCTCCCATTAAATCCAGAATCAACACAGTAACCAAGTATAATGAGTTTGCTTACTAGGTGTGTGGCTGGTCCTAGCACTAACACATGCAGTGAAACACAATGACTTCCTTCTGTATACAAATTACTTGCACTGCATGACCACCTTGTTCTTAAGCTTCAATGGGCAAAACTATGCAAAGTACCACACATACTTTTCACTCTTTATTGCCAACGTTGAAACATCCCATCCAGGAGCCACAGAATTGCTGAAGCGAGGGGCAACTAGCGTTGCATGATCCTTCATCTGTGGGAACAGGTATGACGGGGAGAAGTTAATGGAGGAGACCATGTGTCAAGTAAAATCCCATGGTGGTGCTGGTGTATCTGGTGTCTTCACAAACTAGGATGCTTATCAACGATGGGTCCACACAACTCCTGCCAGATCACAGTATGTGAATGTGACACTACACACCGATGATGGCAGACATGCTTTCTGGAGAGAAAGAGGGTATACAGAATCCCGATCTCCATTCAACAGAGGTGCTCAAAATTTAAAAGCTTGTAACCGGAGCACAAGTAGCAGTTGAAAGTTTTGTCAACCCTCTTACTGTGAAAAGAAAGAACCAACTAGTCATTCTCTCTTTTGGTGCTGCTGCTTCTTCAGATATTCAAGCAGATGGCCTAAAAGCAGAACAAGGTGGTAAATAAGCAAGAGGTGCTTTTATTGATTAATGTCTGAAAACAGGAAAAGCCTTTTTTGAGCATGTGAAGTGTGCACACTTCAAGAACCTTGGAGACACGAGTAAAAAACCTGAGGTTACGACAGACACAAATAAAGTTCTTCAATATAAACAGCAAGGAATCGTTACTTTCCAGCTTCTCTCGAAAGGACAGGGGCAAGAAATACAACTCAATCTCAAAGAACTTATGACATACTCCTCCACTCTTGTACCATATAGTATTGGAACCACAGATGGCTTTCTTGCCAAACTGACAAGTCTAAAGCATTACAACACTTGACAAAAGATCTTGGAGACATCTGGCTACCTCCAACACAAGAAACTCTTGTCATCATTGATGGTAATGCTGTCTTTCATACCATGAAAGAAGTACCTGGAAACTTCAATCAGATTTGTGCAAAGGTTTTTAATTTGCTTCCAAAATCAGCAGACGTCTTCAGCACATATTCTTACATTGCAAACTCCATTAAAGCAATGGGACGAGTCCACTGCAGATCTGGAGAACATCTGATCCTCAAAGGCAAAAAGACAAAAAGCTTGCTGACTGGAAAGAGTTTTTGGCAAAGGATGCAAATAAGCATCGGTTCATTGCACTTATCAAACGGCTGTGGAGTACTAATTGTTATGCCAGCAAACTATAAAATAGAGAAATTATTGTTGTCTGTGATGGGACAGCTCACCCCTCGACTTCTACCGTTGGTCAGTTAACCCAAGCTAATGAAGTACCAGCACTAAAGTCGTGGCAACAGGAACAGATTTCAGAATCAACTTTTACTGCCAGTGCAACTGGAACAAAGCTTACAAGTACCTCAGACCCAAGAGTCCTGACACTGATGTGTATTTCATTTTGCTTCATTATACACCATCAATGGGCAATGTCACCATTCTGTTTGACAGAGGGAGTGGAAATAAGAAAAGACTCACCAATGTAAGTGAAGCTGTGCAGCAATACACCAAAGAGCACTGAACTTATCTCATTGCACTTCATGCATACACAGGTTGTTAATCAACCAGTGCTTCCAGAGGTTTTGGAAAGGTGAAACCCCTCTAAAACCTTCTACATGTGCCCAGATTTGTACCCATTCTTGTGAAGCTCGGAAACACTTGGTACATTCCAAAATAACTGATGGATGAACTTCATGAGTTCACATGTGTCCTGCATGGAAGACCACTTACACAGTGTGTTTAAAGGTTTAAAGGCCACTTATGAATGGAGGCAAGGGACAGTGAGATGGTCCTATCTAGCAGGACAATGCCCTAGGGACTGACCATACAGTATATACTGTACATATGATCAGCACCCATGCCCCCTCTCCACCCAAGCTAGGACCAAGGAGGGCCAGACAATGGCTGTTGATGACTCAGCAGATAGACCTATAGGCTCCCCCAAACTCCCGTCCTTAGCTCACAAGGATGGTGAGGTTGCAGCGACCAAGGGAACTAAATAGTTTGAGCAGGACATTTTGTCACATGAGTGTGATCAATCATTGGTCTCCATGTGATCAGTCACCCTGAGATCGTTCTTTGCATGATTTGTCAGTGTGCTATAATTTTTTTGTGGGACCTTTGGGTCACTAGTGAGGTTCTCAATCTCTCGTGCATAAAGGAACGAGATCACTTGTCTCTTGTTCTTTCCCTGTGTGGACTGGCAGTTTTCATGCTCTAGTTTAAGCGAGATCAAGAACAATTGACCACCCAGGACACCCCAATCGCACGGGGAGAGATCGTCAGCAAACGTTCATCATCAAGTGATTTGATAGTCTCATGATGCACTTGCCCTCTGCCCGATACTGCACTCTCCCTCACGCACCACACAGGCTAAGGTTCATTGTATTTTGTCAGTCTCTGGGGGCATGAAGGCCAAAGTCCATCCTGAATTTATTCTCTCTTACTGGAGCTTACTCATTTATATCCCACAATTCTTAGATTCAAGCTTATATAAATTAATTTGAAGTACTTAAATTTAGGAATAGCTAGTCATATAGATTTACAAACTTGAGTCAAATGATTAAAAATCATAATATAGTGACACTAGTATTAAAAACAAATAGATGCTGAAAAGTGTAACCAACGTCAAAATCACAAATGCCTATCGCTAAAGATATCATGTAGACAATTCTTGAAAATATTGTAATATAGGCCATTGTATCTAAAAAAAAAAAAGTTATTTAGTTAATACTTTGACATGGACTGCACAGTTAGAACGGTATTGTCCTTGTTAAAGTACAGAATTAGGTTTTAAATTTTACTCTTATATTTTAAGTCGAATTGATTTCAAGGTGTAGCTGTAATCAAAGACCTGTGGATATTTATATCGTCTGATACGCGGTCATCTATCCCACTTTTGGAAATATATATATAAAAACTCATTGGTGGCACACATTGCCATTTCATTAATTTATTCTAGTCCTTACTTTTATAAGTAAAAAGAAAAATATCATTGAAAATTCACTGAAAAATGAAAGTGTTGAACCTCTCTTGGGTGTAAAAAAACATATTTCAGTTAGTACTTTCAGTATCCACTTGGATCACCTGTCACATTGAAGTAAATATAGAGCCTCAAGTGTTTCAGACTATCGTCGCCCTTCCATAGGTCATATGGTGGCTGCTGCTCAAGAGTAGTATACCTCTCCTAGATCCTACAGGAGACAAATATTCTCTTGTCTTAGGTATTACGTTCACCAAAAGTCTCGAGGAAAGATGAAATTACTGGCCCTTCTACCTTTTCTTGTTCTCCTTTCGAGGGGATGTAGCAGTTAATCGACATCACACTTTTCTAGCAAAACAGGCTTTACCTAGAAGCAACTCTTCCATCCTCCTTGAAAGGGGGGGGGGGGGATGGGTCAGTTTATTCCATTCACATTTGTATTAATGGTCTGTTGAGACACTTCCGACGTTACCACCGAAATAGAGAGGTTGGTGTTTTGTGACTTAGTAGGCTACTGAATTTCCCTGAAGTATATGCCTTAAAAGCCTCCATGTCCATATGTGTCACTCTTCTTACGTTTCTGGGGTCACTTTTCTTGCTCCAGTATGGGACCAGAAAAGTTGATATGCCAAAGGAAGAAAAGAAAACCTTCCAGCGTGGTTCTAGGTGACTGCCTCCCACCTAAGGATGAGTCTTCTAGTTAACGGCCAATGGTTTGTATTCATGTAGGGACCAATACATTTTTAAAAGCAATTTGTATTTTTCCTAACAATACAAAATGAGTCCTATAAGTTAAACTTCCCACCTCAATCACCCCAGTCAGTCCTTGAACTTGTTGAAGCCAAATTTGTTAAGTGACTTAATATAGTCGGACATGTGGGTGGCTCACCCCATCTATCTACCTCCTGCTAACTACACACCTACCATTTTACAGCGACAATGGCCGTTCCAGCTCTGTGAAGCATATTCCCATTTAAAACTTGTCTGTATAGTTAGGAAAAATACGAATTACTTAGATTTTTTTTTATTTTCCAGATTAATTTTTACAGGTATTTCGTTGAGCATTTTGTTTTGGATAGTCTTTGTTGGAAAGTTTCCAGTTTGACAATAAATGTTTTACAATGATTCAATATTCATTCAAAAATGAAATGCTTTTATGCTTTGGTTTTCAAGTTCACTAAATTACCATTTGCAACTAATTGCCTAATTTGCTTAAAATTATGCATCATATTACACAAAGAAACCATCAGACCAAATTGTAATACATTAAGATGGTGAGATCTACTCTTAAGTAAAATGAATAAAAAGAAAATGCTAAATACATCTTAGAACGGTCAGAAGTAGCAGATATGATAGTTTCTGAAATGTGTTGTTACGTTTGCCGAGTATCTTGGATATTTATTTTACTCAGTTTTAGGGTCTGAATTGTGTCCAAACTTTATCACTTTTTTTTCAAGCTCAAAAGTAGGACTCGTTCCTGAATTCATTTCTAGATTTGGGAAACTTTGAAGGAAATCTGAGGTTCTCTAATATCTGTTATGTAATTTTATTTGTTGGTTTCAGTTGGGTTTTTTGTTTTGTAATTTAGCATCTTTTTCTTTTTCTCCAAAATCAAACCATTGTTCTCTAGTCTTGGGTAGTGCCATAGCCTCTGTACCATGGTCTTCCACTATCTTGGATGAGAGTTTTATTGCTTGAGGGTACCTCAGGCACACTATTCTATCTTATTTTTCTTCCTCTTGTTTTGTTAAAGTTTTTATAGTTTATATAGGAAATATTTATTCTAATGTTACTGTTCCTGAAATATTTTATTTTTCCTTGTTTCCTTTCCTCACTGGACTATTTTCCCTATTGGAGCCCCGGGCTTATAGCATCCTGCTTTTCCAACTAGGGTTGTAGCTTAGCAAATAATAATAATAATAATAATAATAATAATAATAATAATAATAATAATAATAATAATAATAATAATAATCTACTGTCTACATTTAACATCCCTCTTGTGGACTCAATTCTTCTCATAAACTCATTGCTATATTTTTATCGAATTATTGTATATCTTGTTTTTGTTGGTGCCTTAGGACTTGGTTATCTCGTCTATTCTTTTCGTCCTATTTATCAATCACCATCATCAGTTTACCTAGTCTCTTATTAATGTTTTTCGGCGATGATGCAATCATCCATGTTCCTTTTACCTCTTCAACTCATCCACCCCTCATCTGTTGTATCATTGAATCCAAAATTATTATTTGCTTGTCTATTAAGTCAGATCTTGTGCCCTTTATCTGGATTGAAATCTCCCTACATAGCATCACAGTGTCTCTGCAAAATGAGTTACTTGCTTATTTGATCAGCTTCTTGTTTGATGAAAATGAAATGGAATCTCTCTCCTCTTCCAACTATGTGGGTTTTCATGCCATTTCAAACTTACCTGGCCAATATCAGATGACATAGATGGCTAAATCTACTTGTGCAACATTAATTTCATTTTTTGAAGGTGTAAGTTTTTTGCTCATCTCAGATATGAAAGCTCTATGTGCTACAAAGAGATGACATCTCGTCCACATCAGGTGTATTCTGAACACTGTCGAGTTATTTACACATATTTGCTGTATTTGCTGTGCCGATTGACAGTCCTCGGAATGCACAGTACGAGATTTTTTTTCTAGTCTACTATTTATGTTTGGAATTCTCTTAAGGCCTATGTTATGCATGATTCTTGTTATCGCTCCTTTTTTCTTAGTCTGGTCTGTCGTTTATTCGGCAATTAAACCTTACGTTACTCCCCATCTCCATTTATAAGGTTATTTTTGTCCGTTCGTTCATTCGTTTCAGATTGCCCCAACACATAGTTGGAACACAGGACTTTTTGTCTGTGCGGGGTCAGGGGATTTTATTATCTTTTTCTTTTATGTCATTTACGTAGATATATATATATATATATATATATATATATATATATATATATATATATATATATATATATATATATATATATATATGTGTGTGTGTGTGTGTGTGTGTTTGTGTGTGTGTGCGTGTGATTGGATTATCGATTTAGACGCCTATGAACTTGTAGTTTAAAACACATGCACAACTTTCATTATGTGGCATTCTTTAATGTACCTCAATATTTAAGGTATATTATCTCATTAAACTGTTCTAACAATATGAGCTTAAGATCTGCTTATTTGTCTTTTAGTTTGATATCGTGAGGAATGGAATAGGATTGTGATCCAGTTACCTCGAAATCCTGATAGTCTTGAATAAAAGTCAAATGGAAAAGAAAATCTGTCGAATATTTAGGAAGACCATGAAATCACGCTTATTTTTTGGAACCCTTAAAGTTATTGGAGTATATTTCGTAGATTTTGAACATCCTTCTTCTTTTGACTTTCAATATTCAAGAATTACCCCTTGAACGTTTATTTGAAATTTCACAAATTGGTTTGTAAATTTTTTTTTTTTTTTTTTTTTTTTTTTTGGGCGTCAGTAGGTGTAGGAGATGATGATGAATTTTCATATTTATTATGGAAGACAATCTTATGCTCGAGCTCAAGAAAAACGCATCTAAAAATATTCACGTGTGAGTCGTTGTTATTCTGATCTATAACCTATGAATTTATAACATAGTGAACAAACCTTATTATTGATCAGTACAATACGTTTATTACCAAGTCCCAGAGGTTTGTCGTCTTCTCTCAATGAGCCTTTTTTTTTTTATTCGTTCAAATGCTTCATTGAAACCAGCGTAATTTTCGTCGAATTTGAACTGAAATTACATGAAAAAACTATTCTGACTTCTTTCTCTTTTGTTAGGGATTTCCGCGAACGTGTTGCAG
>NC_090725.1:85234491-85239491 GCF_036898095.1 Palaemon carinicauda
CTGGTCCATGGGCTGGAGGAGAGGGGTGGTGTTAGGCGGTAGATACAGGACCTTTATGAAGGAATACTCGGCCAAAAGATATTCCTCGAGGCCAGGAGGGTGAGCTGGAGCATTGTCCAACACCAGCAGACATTTCATAGGGAGGCGCTTTTCTTCCAAATATTTTCGGACAGTCGGACCGAAGCAGACATTCACCCAATCAATGAACAGTTGCCTCGTTACCCAGGCTTTTGCATTCGCCTTCCACATCACGGGAAGGTTCTCCTTAATGACTTTGTGGGCTTTGAAGGCTCGGGGATTTTCTGAATGGTACACCAGCAGGGGCTTTATCTTGCAGTCCCCACTGGCGTTTGCACAAAAAGCAAGGGTAAGCCTGTCCTTCATAGGCTTATGTCCGGGTAGCCTCTTCTCCTCCGCCGTGATGAACGTCCGACGAGGCATTTTCTTCCAGAAAAGCCCAGTTTCGTCGCAATTGAAAACTTGATGCGAACTGTAGCCTTCCTGCAGAGTCAACTCGTCGAACGTTTTAACAAAGGCTTCGGCGGCCTTCGTGTCCGAGCTGGCTGCCTCCCCCTGCCGTACCACTGAATGGATGCCAGTCCTTTTCTTGAACTTCTCGAACCACCCACGAGAAGCCTTGAACTCAAGGGGTTCCTGCTGGGATGTTCCTTCTCCTGCTCCTTCTTCGGCCTGAGCACGCACGAGATCACCGAAAATTGCGGAGGCCTTCTGGCAAATTGTAGTCTCAGTGATGGTGTCTCCTGAGATCTCTTTGTCCTTGATCCACACAAGAAGCAGCCTCTCCATCTCGTCATGCACGTGCGTTCTCTTGTTGGAGAAAATAGTGACGCCCTTAGAAGGTGTCGCTGCTTTTATGGCCGCCTTCTGCTTCAGGATGGTGCCTATCGTAGATGGATTCCGGCCATATTCCTTGACGATCGCACTTAAACGCATGCCAGACTCGTACTTTTTAACGATTTCAAGTTTCGTTTCCATCGAGAGCATCGTCTTCTTCTTCTTTCCTTCGGCAACATTCTTGGGACCCATGGCTACAGTAATACGTAATATAATACAGTCTATGTATAGAAAACACTAATACAGTACAGTGCACAGTAACGAATGTTTATTAACGATAACACGTGGCGTACGAATGTACTGTATATTAACACTAAGTCAAACAAGCGAAAGCACACAATGTCTGTTAACGATACCGCGGTCAGAACGAAAAGAGAGAGAGAGAGAGATGAACGCCCGTGCGTAGGCAAGCTGGGATAGTTGCCGACCAATAGGAAAGCAGGATCTTATGGCGTCAGCTAGCGTCTGAGTAGGGAGATAACCAATGGGTGAGCGGGAGGCTGTAAGTGAGTCTACCCAAGTTCAAAGTCAGGCGGCGCGCGCTTTTTAAAATTACTCTCGGCGAAGAGTTGGGATCTCGCAAGGTTTTCGTATCCTGAAATTTTATCCGTATCCTGGGGCATAAAAATCTTCGAATCACTTTTCGCATCCTGAATTTTTCGTAAGCAGAAACTTTCGTATCCAGAGGTATCACTGTATATGTATGTATATATATATATATATATATATATATATATATATATATATATATATATATATTTGTGTATATATGTATATGTATATATATATATATATATATATATATATATATATATATATATATATATATATATATGTATATGTGTGTGTGTGTGTGTAAAGTTAATAATTCGCCCGACGTCGGTAATTGGCTGCAAGAGAGGCGTAGTCACCACGGTCCAGGGTCGTCACTACAGTATATACCTATAGACTGTGAGCGCTATATGTTGATTTTAGACGTGGGTCGACCCCCCTATAAAGTTAGGTATATATTCCCTAAAATGGCACAATAGACGGCAAAGTACTTGTAACTAAGTGTCAATTTTTGCAAACCAGGTGGAATGTTATAATATGTACTAGAGTAAGGTAATTATTGAACATAGATAGTGGTCACTTTTTTAAACCATCGTTGAGTGGTTATAGGTAACTTTCCAGCTCGCGTGAAAACATCTTCTTAAAGGACTCTGGTTTACATACCTTGGAAAAATACAAATTGCTTTTAATTTGTTTTTGTTGTGTCCATTTTATAATCTGCACTGAAGAATCAGGCAATTCGTCATTCACATGCGTTATCGATGGCAAAGCATATCTCAGCTATGAAGAGCACAAGTTACTAGGATGGTTGTGTTCGTGGTGTATATCTCCCATTCAGTTGAGATTTGGTTGATACGTTGTAACATTTGTGCTGTTACTTGAGGCTTGTGGGTCATTGCGGTTGTCTGATTTAGTTACAGTTGCCTTACACCGGGTGATGACCGTATAGTCAATGTTCTAAAACATTAGGGTTCGTCATAGTCTATAAACCATAGCTGGGTTATGGGTACTCTCTAACCGACATCCAAATAACTTATATTCAATCAAACTGACACCTCTGTCCCTACTTATCTGTATGTTTATTTATTTATTCTAATATTAGTTGATACTTAGAATAGGCAGTTTATGATAAATTATATTATTTATTGTTTTTGTTAATAAATACATATATTCAAATAAATTTATGGCTATTTCATCTATTTCAAAGGATGCTCTGACGCTATCTCTCTTTGGAAATGTACATTCTGTGTGAGGAGTATCTATTCAAATTCGTGAGGCCTTTTAGTAATTGTAATATTGATGAGGAAATTGTAGAGAGAAAATAGATGGCCCTTTTTCGAACTGAAATATTTCCCTTTAGTTACTTCAAAACTGACTTAGAATAACACTTATACCATGTAAAATGATGTATTTTAAAACAGTGCACCTCTAAAGGTCTCATGCTCTTATACATGAGAGTAAATTCACGGATATTTGAAAGACGCCTACACTGAAAAGAATGTTTTTTACCACTTCGTATTATAGAAAACATTTTTTACTGGCTTTTTGTACCCTCACAGGTATTTTCCATATTTATGAATCCTTTGACTGTAATGAGATATCATGCTAAAATTTAAAATATGATTTCATATTTTCATATATTTTTATCGTGTTTGAATCTCAAAGGCATAGTGAAGTTAATTGGATTTTTTCTTATTTCAGATAAAGTGAATAAATGCATTTTTTAGTCGCTCATTAGTTGGGTGGGAGACAACACAACTTCGGAACTCAATCCAGGTAAGCAGAAGTAACACAGTTCTTTAATTTGGACATTTGTAGAATTATGATTAATATAATGCAGGTTTGAATCCGTCGGTATTTTTTTCCCCGTAGTCAGAATTTTCATTTTATTTTCCCTTTGGGATAAGATATTTCACAAGGGTTGATCTTTCATCACCCACGTGAACAATCAGTAACGAGCAGTTCAGAGTTTTGAAGCTTAATTGATGAGCCCTGTCGTAAATCATATCTGGGCTTAAATATGTTGAAATATTCTTCTTAGCAAAGTACTGGTGTTATACGTCGGTGTATAGTCTGTTTCCTGTACAAAATTGTCATTATGTCAGTATACAAGTCCTTGTGGATCTTTAGTTTACCTCAAAGTGTAATTGCCTTTGCCAAAATCGAAGATTTTTCAAAGGGTACCTATTCACCCGTCTGTTTCTTTGTTTATTTATTTGTTTGTTTGTCAGTGAACAACTTTACACAAAAACTTCTGTACCGATTTTGACCAAATTTGGTAGTCATGTTGAGTATGACCTAATGATAAATCTGTAACTTTTTAGATAAAGTACATCAAAGTACAGCTACGCAGCAGTACTTTGAAAGTAATCGCATGCTTTCTATTGGATGCCCTTCTAGTTTGCGTTTGCAGTGAGAGTTACTATCACCTTAACTTTTATACTATGAGGTACCGTTGCTTCATTAACGTTTTGTAAATGTGTATTTCTTTATGCATTATGTTTTTCAGGTTGGTTTATTTCAACTCCTTGTAAAAGTGTCGCTTTTAATGTTAGTTTTGATAAAATATTCTAGAGGTATCGGGGCTTTAGGAAGCAGAATAAAACACACGTTTACTTTTTCTCATTATTTATCTATTTATTCATTTAATTGCTTTCATTCACTTCTATACACTTAATATTGTGTCTTCAAGATTAAACTTGAAGCTAATTGCATCAGTTTGATAACCGATACTATACCATCAAAATTTCACTCAGATGGGAGCATTGTTTAACTTCACTAAAATCGCAATTTAATATTTACGTAAATTAAGAAATTAAGTGAACTTCATAGTAGATTTTATACGTAACTAACCATAAACAAACACTTTGGCAACGCCGCGCCAGGCACCAAAACATGTAAATACCATGTACTGTATTCTAAAACCATGGTATTTCATGATACTACATATAACAAAGCATAGAGGGAATCTTTCCCAGAGCCCTTAATGACTTAATATCTAAAAAGAAAAAAAATAATTATAGCAAAGAAGTCTTACATATGCAATTAATTACCACAGGTTGCTTTAACAGTTTTGATACAAAGCATCTATAGCCCAACATAAAATTTTTCACAAAGTTTAGTGAACTCCGTCCTTACAATGTATTTGGTCACTTGTGTATTTTTAAACTATTCAGTTGTAACTACCAGAAGATTCTATACAATTACTTTCATAAATTAAAGTATCTAATCTTACAGCTCCGCGGTGTCACTTTTTACATGCCAGCCCCCATTCATTGTACGGGTTGCACACGTATGCACTCTGTTCCTCTAGATTGTAGAAGTCCACTCCACTCTGTCACATTCATTAAAAAAGAATGAATCATTAAGTTCCACGGAGGCTACCCTCATCTCCAGATCAGCCAGGCCAGCCTTACTGACAAGACCGGAAGTTGCTTATATTTTTCAACCGAATGAAGTTTAAATATATAAACACTGTTCGGTTGTTGAGTTTTCAAAGTCTACAGGCATACCAACAAGAAAGGTCATCGACACCAGAACAAATATAACTTTAATTACAGAGGGTCATTCAAGTAATGGCTTAAGTGACGCTA
>NC_090725.1:85244491-85249491 GCF_036898095.1 Palaemon carinicauda
TCTTTCTTCTATTCAGTTATTTCCACTGTCTTGCTCACTATAGAATTCCTTTAAAGCTTACTTTTCGACAAATTGATGTTCTTGTCGCTATCAATTATGGTCTCTAACCAATGTTTTAACATATGCAAACTTCAATAAATGCATTACTTGATCTCATTGAATACATTATCTTAGCACTGCCCGTGCATAAAAAGCTTGGATTCACAGAGATATAATAAGCTCCCTTGTCAAAAGACTTATGCAGCCAGTTTCTCTTCAGACAACAAATTGTTTTTATGAATTTCACTTACATCACCAAAAACTACTGATCATTTAACATCTTCTATCTTCATCGTCCATATTCAGTTTATGGTAGTAGGTTGGCCTAGGCACCAGCCACCCGTTGAGATACTACCGCTAGAGAGTTATTGTGTATTTTGATTGGCCATATAGTAATACATTGGATTCATCTCTGGTTACGGCTATTTTTTCTAATGCCTACATCTACGCCGAATAGTCTGTCATGTACTTTCCACCAAGGTCCTTGCTTTCCACATTCTCCTCTTTCCTCATACGCCTGACAACACTTAAGACAACCAAACAATTGTTTTTCACTCAAGGGGTTAATCACTGCTCTGTAATTGTTCAGTGGCTACTTTCCACTTAGTAAGGGTAGATGAAACTTTAGTAATTATCTGGTTTTCTTGGACACTCCATAATTAAACCGTTGTTCTCTAGCCTTTGTTCCGTGGCCCTCCGCTGTCTTGGGTTAGAGTTACCTTGCTTTGGGTGCACTCAGGCACACTATTCTATCTTAAGCTTTGCTTCCATTCCTCACTGGGCTATTTTACCTGTTGCACCCCTTGAGCTTATAGCATCCTGCTTTTCCAACTAGGGTTGTAGCTTGGCTAATAATAATAATAATAATAATGATAATAATAATGATAATAATGTCATTGTGATTGGTACTTTGAAGGATTACTGAATGCTTTTTTCAAGAGTTTGTACTAAATGAGACTAGGATTGAAGAGGTTAAGGATATTAAGGGTAGTATCTGGAGCTTTAATGTCGAGAGAATAACCCACAAGGAAGTGGAACCACTCTCTAGGTTTGACACATTAGTCGAGAGTGTGTGCCAGAATGTGTGTTTGGAGTCAGCAGTATAGGTTTGTGATGTCTGAGGTGAACAACGTACTTGGGCTACTGTATGGAGATGTAACTGCCCTATTAACAATGGTGCTCCATCTCTATACACCCTATCCATCTCCTGCAACATCTACACAAACCCTTCCCTGTCTGTTTTCTTATCTTTGCTTACTGGCTGGTCACTATCATAAAATGGCTAAAGCCCTGTCCACATGATCGAGCATGCCCGACGGGTAAAGTAATATCAGGCAACAATGGGTAGTGAAAATGAGGGTTGGTGACGCCATAATTGGGAAAAGTAAAGGCCGTGATCTGGCAACACTGTATGATGCCAGATCCCTGTCTGTGGGTTTCCCGCTTCTGACATCATTAACCTTCATTCTTACTAACTATTGTGATCGGGTATCACTGTTTACCCGTCGGGCATGCACGATCGTATGGACAGGGCTTAAGTCGTTACATACTTCACAATCAACTGTAATGGTGTAGTTTGGTTAATTTTGATTCCAAATACAAGTCCTGAATTCGACCTATGATTATAGTTTTTTCCAACCTTTTTTTCTTAATCTCTCTACCATCTTAACCTGCAAATGGGATCTCCCAGATGTCTTTCTGCAGTTCTCATTTGCTTCCTCCATTACTGTGACCAATGACCTGTTACTGATTCTTGATGTACAACTATATCAAAATTCGTTTAATATCCCAGCCACTGTATTCTCTTAATTTTGCGTTATTATATATATTTAGCTACAGGAGCCTTTCATTTTCATATGCTCTCATTGGGCCTGTGTTATGGCTAGTCATAGTATCGTGTCTCATACATTCTATAGATTAACATACAGTATATGGTACAACCCTATAATTTTTGTTTTACATATTTTTTTAGTGTCCTCTTTATGAAATTCACCTGCTGCTTATTGCTCTTGAAGTAAGCCATACTCGCAATTAATGATGTTTAGCCTTTTCTCTGCCTTTCCTCCAGTAATATCATTCTTTACTTTTTCACATTGTCAACTAACTGTCTAAGACATATTTCTTTATTACCTCCGCCAACGAAGTTGGGACGAGGTTACGTTTTCGCTACTTTTTGTTCGCTTGTTTGTGAACAACTTCCTGGCCACAATTTTACTCAGAGTAGTGAAACACCCAGGGATTAATTTTTATGTCGAGACGTGGAAGGGGTTCAATTTTGAAAGTCCTATGTCAAAGATCAAGATCAAGGTCGAACAAAAAGTCGAGAAATAAGCTGCCGTGGCCGAGGTCTGTGTTCTACTGGGTCTCCCTCTAGTTTATTAAGTTATTAGGTGTTGTGGTCAGCTCAGCTCTTTTGCCTTTTTTTTTTTTCACTTTCTATTCTCAACTGGTCTCCCAGCCATATCAACATCCTCCAACTCATATTTCTTTTCTAGATTCATTGGCATTTGAAACACACCCTTCACTTTCTCATCTATATATTCCACTTTATTTTTCATTTCACTTTCATTCTGCTTATTCCAGGTCTTTGGAGTGATGATGTTACTAAGGTGTCATGTCGTAAGTGGTCGAATTTGAAATAACGTGCACATGTCATTTTCAGTGTATACTTCTTAGCACTTGATTTGAAAGTTTACTATGCAATGTTAATTAAAGATTTAAAAAATAGTTATTTCCTGACGGCGATAGTGTCACCTTTTCTTTCTTTTATAGCCGTAGAGTATGCATACTGGATGGTCGCTCATCTGATTCATATTGTGGATATCTATAACATGACTAAATTAAACTCATTAAAACACGTCTTCATTTTCAAGCAAAATAATATGACCCTTTTCCTGTAGTCTTAGCTGCTGACCTTATTTCTTCACCCTTTTTTTTTTTTTTTTTTTTTTTTTAGTAAGTCAGGCGAGCAAAAAATGAAAATCCTCTTTTTTTCTTACGTTATAATCTAGCAATCCGGTTGCTTCACGGTCAGTATAGTCTCCGGAAGGAACAAGTACAATGAGGACGCTTGTTGAGAGCCAAATGTGGTGCTTATGAAACCCAAGGAGGTTCAAGTTAAAATGAAAGTTCAAGGATACCAGAGAGAATACCACCAGGAAGGAAAAAAAGTATATCTCGCTTCTCAATTAGAGAAATTAGAGAGCAGACTTCCGATGGTAATCTAAATAGTTTTTTTCAACAAGATAAGTACTCGTAATTAAGTGGGCGGGAAGGATTCGTTATAAAAGATCTCTTACATGACACTGAATAGAAGCATTGTTTACTCACCATTTCATTCATATGATAAAATCCTAGAAACTCTTCTCGTTATTTTAAAGAGAGATGGATATTTAGAGCGCAATTTATAACAGCTTTGAGAAAAAACAATACATTCTTTACGAAACCGACCAAGAGTGGACAAAAAGTGTCGAGTACCGTGCTTGATTAGTAACCCCAATTAGACGCCAAGGCAAGGCCAATGTTAAACAGCATTCAAGGGCCTTTCCTTGTTTCAGTTGCACAGTTACTCTTGTGTCATCGATTAACGCCTCCCACTCTCAGTAAGAAGAAGAAGGACCTTGTTCTTTCTCTCTCAATTGATGGGGTTTGTCATCCCATCGTTTGCAATTATTATTGCAGTTCTGAAAGAACACGTCCTTGGAAAAATGGTTCAGTGATGTCGAGTCATCTGAAATGAAGGAGGGCATGAAATGAAAAAAAAGAATAAATCGATCGACAAGTGGGAATCGACCCAGCTGTAGACTACAGCCAACGATGTCACAGAGATTTGAGATTTTAAAAGTAAAGTAAGTTAAGCACTGAAATTCGACCATTACGCTTATCATGTTCATTGTACAAACTTCAAGTTTATAGATTGCGATAATCACACACATATCTATCTATCTGTCTATCTATCTATCTATCTATCTATCTATGTATATATATATATATATATATATATATGTATGTATGTATGTATATATCAACTTGTAGTTGAAATTTTATTCTCTATTTGGTTAAAAACCTGAGCAAATACCCTCAGCACATTACATATTATGCACTCATGTTTAAGAATTTACTGTTACTTGGTAATAAGAGCAAATTTCTTTGCTGTAAATTTGAATGGAACATTAACGGTAGTTCCTATATTTTGTATTGTTGTGAAATTTATATCTCATTACTCACATGGACAGATAATTAAGAAATAGGATAAAGTTTCTCAGAATGCTGCTACTCTTATTTTGTTGTATTTGTGTATTGTTCACTTGGATTAAAAAAGTATCCATCCATCTTTTGAATCACAATAAGGATCCTCAATGGAAACGCAGAATCTCTGTTTGGAAGCAACTCATTAAATTGGATTTACAGATAATTTTATCAACTTACAGTATGTATTTTAGATTTTGAATTCAGGTCAAATAATATGATAACTTTAAAATTTTATTTATTAGTAATCTCATATGTTAACTACATGTTCATTATGGTGCTCTCTTTTTTTGGAGAATGGACCTGAAGGTTATCACAACTTGTCAAGTAGAATACATTCTTTCTGGACCTGAAGGTTATCACAACTAGTCAAGTAGAATACATTCTTTCATAATAGATACCTTAATGAATTATAATTTATCAGCTTCATTCGTTGTATAACCGTTTCTACTTTAATATTTTGAGTAAGGGCCCAAGTCCTATTCAGTTTTGAAATCTATCCTTCTTTTGGGGTTATACTTTCCTTTTGCCTTCATTTCTCTGTGCATAAAGAGTGATATATACTCTGGCATAATCTAGAATGGTTCACACCTCTGATTCAATATTTCTCTCCACTTAAAATTGAAATGCCACTAAATTATTTCTTATCCCGTTGATAATTATTAATTGACCCACGTATAATACAAAAGGGCACAATGAAACAGATTCGAGGA
>NC_090725.1:85256991-85259491 GCF_036898095.1 Palaemon carinicauda
TGCTAGATGATGTAAAAATCTATTTTTAATGAACAATAAATTTCTTTTCAGCCGTATCTCCGTTGATTTTCTCATCTAGAAAAAAAAGTCTTTCTTGTTTGTTTTCAATTACTTAATTATTTTTTATGTAGCACCAAGGCATTCGATTTAGAGAAAAATGATAATAATTTCCTTAAATGACATTCCAAAGAGTTGAAATATGATTTACATGTTACATGTTTTTGATGAAGTTCGCCATTATTGTTTGAAAGCACCCCATATACAAGTTAGCAAGTACCTAATTTCAGAAGCTATGCATGTAACATCCAAATATTTGTTTATAGAAATTCATCCGAACAAATATACTTTAACAAGTAAGTGTAACCTAATTTGATTATTTTACCAAGGACTAGTGGGAAATGGTATGATCAAGGATCTAAAGCCCTGTCCAGACGAGCGAGCATGCTCAACGGGCAAAGAGTGATACCAGACCACAGTAGGTAATGAGAATGAGGGATGATGACCTCAGAAGCGGGAAAACCACAGCATGGGTCTGACAATAATGTTTGTTGCCAGATCCCTGCCTGTGGTTTTCCCGCTTCTGACATTATCAACCCTCATTCTTACAACCTACTGTGGTCTGGTATCACTGTTTGCCCGTCGAGCATGCTCAATCGTGTGGACAGGGCTTTTATATTTCTGATAACAATATGGGTACTTGGGTGGAAAAAGAGTCGACATCCGCGGTCTTATTAGTTTTAAATCTTGAAAGGGCAAATATGTTTCTTGGAATTTGTGGAAAAGGTCCATCGAAGGTGGAAAAATAATCTTGAAATTAGCGAGGACATTTTCTCGGCAGTTTGAAACTACATTTTCCCATCTTTTTGTAAAAACGTATGAAGTTATTGACGATATTGAATAATGTAGCATAAACTTTATACGTGAGTTACGTCATCACTTACTAAATAGTAGGATTATATGATATTCCTTAGAGAAAAGGCGAAGTTAAATGTTGCAAGAGTTACGGGATTTTTAGCTTATCTCTCTCTCTCTCTCTCTCTCTCTCTCTCTCTCTCTCTCTTATATATATATATATATATATATATACATAGAGACACGTATGTGTGTTTGTAAAGATCATGAAAACTGACACGTGATTAGTATAAAATATATTATAGTCACGGAAGGAAAAATTAAAGACTTGATTGTAGTTATTACTCACATCCATAAGGGACATCAAGAGACTCAACAATAAGAATAAATATATAAAGACATCGTATTTATACAGGAGAAGGGGGTCCCACAGCTGTAGGTTTCTTGATAATTTAAGAAAAGTAAGATTTTAGATAAAATGTTAATACCGGATTAACGGAAAACCGACCAGGGCTTAGGTATAAATATTGACCTTTGGTACAGGAGATTAAAAAGGATTTAACAATTTTTCTTTATGTATAGCAATTTACATGGATTATCTTACTCGTCTCTGACCATTCAATTCTATGACTACAGGAGATCCTAGCCTGTGGAAGGCCAAGGCATTATTAAGCGATCCCCTAGAGACGGCCAACTCACGCTCTTTTATTCTGACTGAAATACCCTTGGATGTTTGGCCGATATAAAGTAAGTTAAAATTTGAACAAGGAATACGATATACTATGTTATTATCATTGCCAGAGCTATTCTTAACATATTTTTGTAGCCTTCCGTAGCTATTATATATATATATATATATATATTGTGTGTATATATGTGCATATATATATATATATATATATATTGTGTATATATGTGCATATATATATATATATATATATATGAAGTATAAAGTACACACGTAGAAACAAAATAATTAAAATCTGATAACGAAGTAGACACTCGCTTCCGAGAACCAACTTTCACTATGGTAAGAAAAAGCTATTTTATCAAAGGGGTAATTCCACACATTAAGGGAGATGTCCATGGGAAGGACCGTGTCATTATTGCAATATAAGGTTGCAGAAGGAGAGTCGTGATCGCTCGATTAATCTTAAGGACGCTTTCATTTAATGTGGGCTCCCTATAATTCGCTGCAAATCTTTTGCCCCTGAGAATGATGTCATTTAAAGGTTCGACGTTTTGTAGTTTATAAGGGAATTAGGTCACTGCTGGTGATTTCTTTCTCATCACTGCTACATATAAAATACACACACACATATATATGTATATATATATATATATATATATATTATATACACATATATATATAAATGTGTATATATATATATATATATATAGCCTATTATATATTATATAGCCTATATATATATTAATTATATATATGTATATATATATATATATATGTATATATATTTATATATATAGCGTATATATATATTAAATATATATATATATATATATATATATTATATATATATATCTATTATATATATATAAAAATATATTATATATATATATATATATAAATATATTATATATATATATATAAATATATTATATATATATATATAAATATATATATATA
>NC_090725.1:85288739-85291239 GCF_036898095.1 Palaemon carinicauda
AAATACTCTGATCCATCTTTTCAAATACTCTAACCTTTTTATCCCTTCTGTTTATCTCTCTTTTTATAATTTTTCCATTTTTCTTTAACCACATTCTATATATTCTATATGTAAATAGTTTATCCCAACAACTTCAACACTTCATTCGCATCTAATGTCTCGTCTTATCTCGCCATGAGTCAGGATATCTGCAAACCATAAATCAATCAATTACTCATGCCATCATCCATTATATCTACTCCTTATACAAATCAACCACTTCCATTCTTCTACCATCCACACTAGCACTCGTTACTCCAAATATCACTCTTCGTTTCTATTTACTGTCATAACCCGACTCTTTCTTGAATATATTTTCAGCATTCTCCTCTAACAGGCACTTACAAACTGTGTTACCCTGTCATCTACGAGAAAATAAGTTCCAGAGAGAGGGAAAAGAAATGTAAATTCTCAGAAGCATGCTCGAAATCAATCTCATCTTTTCTGGGTAGGTGTTGATTTATACCGTTTACACGTCAACATGGCGATGTTTTTACGCCAGTTTCTTCCAGGTCTGAATAACAATAGATCACTTGGTCTCCTTCGTGGGGCATTGGGATGCAGCACTAATAGTGTTTCCACTATACATATGGAGATCCTTAACTGCGGCTATGCAAAGAGACTGCTAATCAGCTCGAAGACAAATAGCAGAGCTGCAGATTTACGACATAAGAATAATGATTATGACGAACTGTCTGAGTGAGTCTTTTTAAGATACACTTATGTGAATGGCATTGATGATTGATCACTTGATCTGGATCGTTTGACGAATAGAGTGAACCGGTAATCAGAATGATGTTTCATCGAGTGATGTAACTTTATAGTCTCAATAGCTTATGATGAAACAACTTTTTTTACTTAGGGAATCATTTGAAGACCAGAATAGACAATCATAAGAAAACTTCTAAGATGTACTCGTGTGATCTTATCTTTATATTTGTATTTATTCTAAGATCTCTCTTCAAGTGACTTTTTTTTTATAAATATCAACCATATTTTTATTGAGCAAAAACATTTATGTAAGTGTAATAGCAAAGCCTCACAAGAAACTCCTGATTCGCATTCGAAATTCCACAAATTGCACATAAATAATTTGAATCTTTTTTTTCTATATGTCAACACATTTTCGTTTTCGTTACGTATTTGATGTGGAACGCACTCGGATAATACCGGAACATTAACAAGCTTGCAACAGTCGTTCAGAAATAGAGGGGTTACATATATGAGAATGTAACAGTATAAACACGCGCATACACGCACACGCTCGCGCTCGCACACACACACACCACACACACACACCACACACACACACACACACACACACATATATATATATATATATATATATATATATATGTGTGTGTGTGTGTGTGTGTCTATGTCTGTGTTATTTGAACATGTTACTTTACTTTTATTATTAATAGACAATATCACGGTGGCGAAGATATATCGAAGACAGTATCTCTCCGTCAGACTGAGCTCCATACAACAGGGAAATCTTATTTGCGTTTCTCTACTTATTTGGATTAGACATAAACTTGTTTTAGGTAGTGATGCCGTTCCAGATAAACTGAAATCAGGGACCAATGCAGTCCTCAAATCTAGGAATTTTGAGGGAAAAGGTAAGCTGCGTTGCACAAGCGAGACCAGTTTTGAAATCAATGCATCAACCCTTTTGAAACTGGAATCTTGAACTTCATCGGATGAAGAATAGAAAATGCATTGATGGGAGTCCAGAAACTGCTTTAATGCAGAGAAATTGCCGGCGCATTGAGGCCACAATTTCTCAGAAGGAAAGGCGCCACTCCAGATGGAATCGAATCCGGGATCAACACAAATCCCAAACCTAAATATCTAAGGGGGAGAATAAGCCTCACAAAGTTATTGGAGACACGTTTTGACACCAAATAATAAATGGATAAATGTAAATGTGGTATTTCTTGTTATCATGAAAACTATCTGAAGCTCGGTTTTGGACGCAACTAAGATATTGCCTATCCATTATGATATGTTTGCATATATATATGTACATATATGTATATATACATATATAGGTATATATATGTATATGTATGTATATATATACATTATATATACATATATATATATATATATATATATATATATATATATATGTATACATTTATATATATACTGTATATATACATACACACATATATATACATATATACATTTATGTATACATATATATATATATATATATATATATATATATATATATATATATATATATATATGCTTATATATGTATGTATATATGTATATGTATATACATTTATATATATACTGTATATAGATACATACATATATATATATATATATATATATATATATATATTGTATATAGATACATATATATATGTATGTATATATGTATATATATACAGTATATAAATATATATTATGAATATATATGCTTATGTACATACAATATATTAAC
>NC_090725.1:85296239-85308739 GCF_036898095.1 Palaemon carinicauda
CAGTTGCAGAGAGTGCGAGATACGAGTATATGGCATCACATCGTATGCATTATGGAAACCTATTTCTGATCTGAATTATGAACTAGATAATATATGGGGCGTTCGTTTTCTGTGTTTGGGTATGGCTGATGGGAGAAAATGTTCTATAAATGCTATTGATAATTTTTATTTATTAGTTTTGTTGGTGTATGTCTCATGGAATTTCTCTTAATTATTCATGGTCTTAGTCTAACTTTAATTCATGATAACATGTCCAAAGGCGTTTGATTGTTGATGTGGTAAAAATTTTAGAGCTGTAATACAAAAAATGTCGAATAAGTAAATAAAAAAGGACATAAGTTCTCAAATATGTGTGCAGACAGACAGGAGTTGCAATTACGAGAAATAACATTAGGTCCATTAAAGGAACCCTTTTGGTACAACGTGTGAACAGTGTTTCCTTTGAGCCTAATGGATCCGTCAAGTATAATCCCGAGGAAAAGCCAGCCTTTTTACTACGCCAACGAAGTTGGAAGGAGGTTATGTTTTCGCCCCTATTTTTGTGTTTGTAATTTGTGTGTTCGTTTGTTTTTGAACAGCTTCGTGGCCACAATTTTAATCGTAGAGTAATGAAACTTGCAGGGATTAACTTTCATATAAAATGCTGGAAAAATTAATAAATTTTGAAAGGTCAAGGTCACGGTCAAGCAAAATGTCAAATTCACATAATCAGCCATAAGTTTGGACCTTGTCACAGAGACTTCACACTGGGCTCAGATTTGAGTGTATGAAAATCCATGCCAATTAATACATGTTAAGGTCAAAGGTCATGGTCGAGAAATAAGCTGTTGCGGCGGAGGTCTACATTGTACTGAGTACCCCCATATTTTAATGATGTGTGTGACTGAGAGAAAGCTAATGAGTAACTCTGTATACCTCATCCATGTTTTCAATTTTAGCTTTTAGGTCCAGGAAAATTAAAAGTATCTTACTTGACTTTGATGCCGATTTTTCTTAAGTTAGCTGCAAAAGGTACTTTTTCCACTTGTTGGAGAAATGCTTATATTATTTCGTACGGGAATATGTTTTGGTAGCTCCAGCTGTGCCGATTACCAAACAAACTTTTATTACTCGAGTTTTATATAAAGGTTTTACATTCAGCATATAGTTCATATATTTTGCCAATAGCGATCACCTGTTCCTAGTTTGAAGTTTTTCTTTGACAAGACATTGGTGCTAGTGATGCTTCTTTTAATATTTTTTTATGTCATACAGAGCCGTAGATTCTTGTCCTGAAATCCTTAAAATCGGTCATAATTTTTTTTTTTTTTAGTTCGGCCTTTGACCGTGCTGTAATTGAGAACAATGTTTTCAAACTTAGTATTATTAATGAGTATTTAACCAGAGCATTACAAAACACCAATTAATGATGAGCAAGATATTCACAACGGAAATGTAATATTAGGTGTTTTGCGGCTGAACTTGAGCCATTATTTTATTAATTAATTAACAAATCGTAATACGTTGAGTATATAATAAATTAATGAACCAAATCAAGCTGCAAAGCACCAGAAATTACGGACTTCAGGACAATAATCTAGGTCTCTGTATGACACTGAAAATTAAGAAAATAAATTCACAAGCATCACTGGTCTTGCAAACAAGTATGTCGCGTTTGAAGATGTTACGCTTTGTATTGGTCCCATCTGCTGATGGAAAACCTGTAGTTGCTGAATCCTCTTAACAAAAATATAGCTAGAATTAGTACATTGTGCATTTCATTAGGAATAAAATTGTACTCTAACAAAACTAAAAATCTGACTGTCTGTGGGTGTGGGGTGTTGAATACCCACTTAGATATCTTCATTAACAATGTTTCATTCAACTACATGGGACGCATTGAAAATTGAAGGTGTAACATCAGATTACAAATTCACTTTTGAAGTGTTGATAAATCTGTAATCCTGATCTTGACATTAGTTAATGGTCACGGTAGCTTATTGTGCATACTTTGTAAGATTTTTCATAAATCTCATCACTTTGCATTCAAGTTTTCCCTTGCCATACCATCCTAGCCTTGTTATGCCTGCATTTAAATACTGGAAATTTAGCTTTTCTGTAAAGTGAGACTCGGTACAACATAATTATTGAAGAGATTCCAGCTATGAAAATAAAATGAATGGTCTTAAACACATAATTAAATAGGTTGAATTTCGGAGAATCAAGTTTGGTGCAAAACATTTATTTGTTGAGCAGATTTTCAAAGTCCCTTTTTATAATTCACTTGCCGTGTATTATTCTATATTGCTATAAATCTTAATTTATTTAATTTTGTTATCTCTTATAGTTCATTCTTTTTTATTTCTTTAAAGTAATGGACTTATTTTCCTACATTGGGCTTATAGCATTGTGATTTTCCTACTATGATTGCACCTTTACTTGGTTTTCTTATAGAAAAGATTAATCTAACGACTGATGGTATAAATGGTTTCAATGGTTTTGTGGTTAAACATTCTTAAAGTTATACAGTTTGATATTCAAGGTGAAACTATCAGTGAAAATAATCTAAACCTTTAAGTTTACCTTTTTAGAGACATTTCCAAGGAATGATAGATTTTAATGTGTGGGAATGTGGCTGCTGGAGTCTCGGCGAGTGAAATAGAAATCTTTTCGGAAAAATGTGGAGGTCTCCCTTACCATTGCGGCTATTAATTCATTCATAGTGTCCCATTTTGTTCGATTCATTTTTTAATCCGCTACTTATTTATAAATGATGTTAAGGATTTTACTCCACTGGTACAGTTCGAAATGATTCGCATGAGATGTCAGTAGTGTGCGCGAGTATGTGTATTCTATTACGTTTAAAAGTTGAATTATGCCTGTAATTAGAAGGTGCTGGGTACTTTTACCGGATGTATATGTATATCGTAAAAATACGGCCATCAGAAGGATGATAGGAAACCCACCAATTTTCGAATTCAGACAGAATCTTGACTGTGATTACATTTTCCTTCAAACGTATGAGCCAGGGTTTAGAGTACTGAAAAATGGATTGGATTGACTGGCAATGCTTAGCATACTGTACTCTTGCTTGAATTTTACTAATGTCTCCAACCAAGATTAAATGTACTGTAATTATCTTTAGCACTCGTTTACCTTCAAAATAATGAAATAACCTATTAATAGATCAATTAATATGACCCAATAACTATAAAGGTGAAGGGCGAAAAGAACGGCAACTCTTAAAGAAAATGCATAAACCTTAATGAGGATCAATTGTTCTCAGGGAAGGGAATGAACGAGGCAAAAGGGGTTGGGATGATGAGGGCAAGCCTAGGTTCCTAGGAACTTTAGATTCTATAAAGGCTACATGGTGGCCCCCACTCCTCCGCCTCATGGGGTGGGGCGGGGGGGGGGGGGGTGGGAGACCTTAGGTAGGGATTTCTTGCATGTAATCGCTTACAGCTCTTGTTTCCCCATATCTATAAAACTTAATTGGAAGAGATTGGTTATCTCATCAGGGGAAATTATGACACGGAACAAGCGAGGTTCTAAATTAAAATGGAAAGGAAAGAGAGACGACAATTTACAGCATATGTTTGTTGTAGGAAGATTGACAAACTGATAAATACTGTAGGTTTGATAAACTAATGGAGAATGTGAATAACCAAGAAGCTACAAATTATATAAAAAGGTGAATGAAATTGGACTGGAAGGTATATGGCCAAATTGCTCAAAGTAATTTTGTTAGCTAAAAGAGGAGATCAGTGCACTTATTGAATATACATATATATAGTTTATTTAGTAAATGACCAGCAGTTTTGTATATATATATATATATATTATATATATATATATATATATATATATATGTATACACACATATACATATATATATATATATATATATATATATATATATATATATGTATATACACATATACATATATATATATATATATGTATACACACATACACACATATATATATATATATATATATATATTATATATATGTATACACACACATACATATATATATATATACACACATACATATATATATATATATATATATATATGTATGTATATGTATATATATATATATATATATATATATATATATAATGTTTATACATATGTATATATATTCATATGTTTATACATATATATATATATATATATATATATATAATATATATATATATATATATAATGTGTGTGTGTATATATATATATATATATTTATATATATATATAATGTTTATACTTATGTATATATATTCATGTGTTTATACATATATATACAGTATATATATGTATGTATGTATAGATGAGAGAGAGAGAGAGAGAGAGAGAGAGAGAGAGAGAGAGAGAGAGAGAGAGAGAGAGAGAGAGAGAGTGTTTGTATGTACTACTGTGTTGTGAAATTTTCATATATCTTGATTAAATAATTATTGATATTTAGGATAGGTGTTAACGAAAAGAAGTGATAATGAATCTGCTAAAATCTTTGTTTCCGATATGCGTAGTTTTCTCTCCTTGCTTCTTCATAAGACTTTATCCTTTGATCTAACAAGGGCATAGACCGTATTCTGTCCTACATGAAAGACTTCTAAGCGTATGTTGAACATACTTTGATGACCTGCACTTGTGTTGGCAGGAATTTCAACTCGGCATTCGAAGTTGCTGATTCGTTCAATTTCCTAGATCTGTGCTAAGGAGAAACATTTCAGTGTTGATATTGCAACTTGTCTCAACACATACCTCTGCATTTTAGTGGTTAATAAGCAACATAAATTTCCGTCGTGAATAGAATTGACGCTGCGTATATTTCGGAACTTTTAAGTGAGTTGGAAAGATAGATTTCAACAATAGTTCTTTTTTATCATTCCTCTTCTATTATTTGGTGAATTGTTATTTTACGTTTTATGCATAACTGAATCCATAAACGCCAAGACCAGCTATCTGATTCTTTGTGTGGATATGCACATTTTTGATAGATGAAATTTAACATATTGATTGATAGATGCATTGATAAGATGTTTTTTTTTTATCATCCTATAGAAATTTCTGTCTTAAAGATCTGATATAGTAGCTTCATGTAATCATAGTTTAACTGGTCATTATTAGTCTCTCTCTCTCTCTCTCTCTCTCTCTCTCTCTCTCTCTCTCTCTCTCTCTCTCTTAGGAAGAAGAGGAGAAAACTGAAGATCTCACCAACTTTCATAGAACTATATTTGCCCCGCTGCTTTATATCGTTCCTTTAGCAATCAAATATATCTGCCAAAGCGATGTTTTCTGATCTCCAAGCGTGTGCCGCATCAGGACATGTCCTCCCACTTCCTCCACGAGGCACTCAACGTGGCACCTTAGAACACATGCCAGCGTCAGTAACCAACTGCCGGCATTGCCAGCCAAAAAAGATATCTATCGAATGGAGAGGAGCTGAAAATAATCTCTTACTTGTAAACATGTTTTTTTTTTTTTTTTGATATCGCACGTTTCCATGGAGATGTGATTTGCAGGGTTTGGCAGCTAATATGATTGATGGAATCGCAAAGATTAAAGATGTTTATAGGATTTGTTGTTTTTCAAAATATGCTATTTTCAGTTACAAATCTTCATTTCCGTTTTCTGGAATATGGTTGGATGAAAATTCCATGTATCGAAATGTGTCAATACTTTAATAAGATTATTTATGGAGGCGTAGAATCGGTTGCTGCACATACCGACTGCTTCCTAAGTTTACTATCGTAAGGTTTACGAAACCTAAGAATATTGGCAATAATAATTTTAGGTCATTATTGATAAGTAATTAATCGTTTGATGTTGATGATTGTCGAAGGACCTGGTCCAATTACCGTGAATTGGTCACTAGACTCCCTAAGTTTCCGTCCTATGATATATTTAGTTTTCAGGTTTCTTAATAATTTACCAGCCCCATGATTAAGAATCTCCCATTTATGGTAAAATTAATATTTTTCAAAATTTGCTTTCTATTATCCGGCTTCATTTTCGTAGTGATAACCATGATCAGTAAAGATCGTTGGATGCTGGGCAAATTTGGACTGAACATCAATTTTTTTATGAAGGCCGTTGTTGCGAAACAGTCAAATATTGGATCGTAACATCATTACTATTCTCATATATTTTCTTCTTAATCATGTACTGTCCTAGCGTATTCTAAGAGGATTTTTCGTAAATACAAATATAATTCCTTGAAGCTTTGCCAATTTTGAAATACTTTTGGGTAATCCTCGAGATTATTTTGATCATGAATTTCATTTTGAACTCTTACGTTCTTTGATCAGAATCTAGAAAAATTTACCTAATTGAGATGTTGGTCGTTCACCAATTAGTAATTTGATTCATACAGCATACAGTTTGAACTAGGTTATTTTTTTCTTTGGTATTCATTGATTATACATTGAACAAATTTCCAAGATAGGAGGGACTCTTGAAAAATGTGTACTTTTATATTTGTGAACTTTAGCTTCTAAATAACTTTGAGTTTTATATTTGATCTCCACTAGCAGATTTAGACCTCGCCATTTTTTGGCTACAGCGTTTTATGAAGTTAAAAAGCTCATTTTTAAAAATCCAATCATGTTGACTGACATTTCTTTAGTCCTTGTCACTCGTGAATGCCCAATGGATTAGTTGTAAGGGTATTTATATGGAAATTGCAGGCGTGGAACGACGAATTTTGTAAGACTAGGAGTTGTTGACTTGTTGGCTGTGTGATGAAAAGGGGTCATGACACCGTTCTGATTTAATTCTCACTATTTTCTTCCAGTCATATCATCTGGTGAGAGTTGAGAGACTGGCGTTAATTGACATCGTTCAGTGATCTCTAGATAAGTTTATATTCCAAATTTTTCAGTAATGACAGATTCTAGAATCCTTGTGTGTGGGCTTTAATTGTTGGATGACAGCTTAGCCTGCTATCATTTATGTTATGACCAGAGCCCCTCAATATATGAAAAATCCCGTGCATTCTGAACCATATCCTACTCAAGCTCTACATGATCCTACTGACCGCTTATGCTCCAACGTTACTCTGAGATATGGATCTACTACCCCCGTCAATAAAAAAAAAGTTTTTTCTTGGTATTCTTTTTTTTTAGATATAAAATCAAATAAATCAAATGTATATACTGATGATTTTAGATTTGTGTTCAGTTAAACTTTATCATAGATAAAGTCTTTGTTGTTTTGCGTGGCTTCAGTATTTTATTATCTTTTTTTGTCATCTGGATGTATGTCGAGTAAAGGAATTGGGTCAGATGTTCGCTTATGTTTCAAATTCTTTTAAAGATACCCATGTTAGCAAGGTCTATATATATATATATATATATATATATATATATATATATATATATATATATATATATATATATATATATATATATATATATATATATATATATAGACCTTGCATGTGAGCACCGCATCCAGAAGTTGGTCGAAAGACAAGGAAATAATGGAAAGAAGGCTCTAGCTAATTTTATTTAACAAATGCAAAATCAGGTTTAAATATTAGTTTTATTTCAGTTGGATAACGGAATAAAAATCATGTTTCACTGAGAAATCACTTAAAACGTTAATACCTTAAGGTCGCTTACTAATTTAACGAAAATTAGTTTTCATTTTTGTCTAAAGGTCTTTCAACTAGTTACTATTGACCGATTGTCTCGGCCAGTTGAATTTCGGTCAGTTGTCAAGTAACCTAAAGATGGAGTCACACATTCCAGTACATTGCTCCCAATAGCTCCCGTCAAACGTAACAACAGCTCCGTCAAGCGTAATAGCCAATTTTTTGTTTTGTTAGGCATAGTCCGGCTGTGCAGGGCCGTAAACCCCGGAGTATTACCCTTCCAGACAGGGAACAATGGCACCATAGGCAGTACGCCTACGGGTCTTTTCCTACTTCAGTCGTAACGTAGCTTTTTAATGTTCACGACTTGCCTAACCATGACCCCGTTGGTCTGCATTGGCTGGCCGATTGGTGGCAACTTTTAGAACATACCTAGACCGTTTCTGGACAATTGCTGGACCTTGTTTGTCCAAATACCGACAAAGACAGTCTCTGTCAACCACCTAGGTCAAGGTAGGAATCTGGGAACTACAAAAAAGGCAAGAATGGCCACACCATTTCCCATTTTCAGTTCTCCATCGGCACG
Source organism: Palaemon carinicauda (assembly GCF_036898095.1). Lineage (NCBI taxonomy): Eukaryota > Metazoa > Arthropoda > Malacostraca > Decapoda > Palaemonidae > Palaemon > Palaemon carinicauda. The sequence goes on from NC_090725.1 coordinate 85,304,404, forward strand.
ATGAACGCCATCGAGGAATTCATCCTGGAGGAGTTCACTTTTGTGAACTCCTTAATAATACCGGAGAACTGGTATAACACGCAGCTAATTGAAAGGCATCATTTCCTACTTCGAAGTCGTTGAACTACTTGCAACAGCAAACTTCATCTCTCTCTCTCTCTCTCTCTCTCTCTCTCTCTCTCTCTCTCTCTCTCTCTCTCTCTCTCTCTCGTGGAAAATACAACCTTGCATAGTCAAAAAAATAGTCAACTATCAATAGTTCACAAATGAACTGTTTACCGCATATTTCAAAAGTTTCAATGGAAAATCTAAGTTTAGAACACTCCTCTCTCTCCTATTGAGCAGTTTGACGGAGTCTCGTTTTGATTTTATATATATGACTTCTATTTTTACGTTGTTTACATATCTTAGAATACACACATTTCCAAGAGTATCTTTGTTTTGTCGTTCATTTATATCCACGGGCATTGTTTTTATTTCTACGAGTACCAGTATTATAAAAAATATGGTTTAAAAGATATAAATAAAATCTTCCATCTCAGTTGTCTCTCCGGTATTACAAACATGAGTACTGGATATGATCCGATGCATGGTTACGGGATTGGCCGGTAACTGTTAATTTCATTTTAAATGGTCTCTCCTTGTCTGGGTTTCTGATATACTAAGGCTAGCTAGCCTCTAGCGGGTTCTCTGTAGCCTGGTTATACTTGAACAGTTTTTGAGTAACCACAAAATGGTAAATTTTCTAGCCAATAATTACAGATAGGAATTGAATAGATTTAATTAAAGTTGACCAATGGCCCTGCACTGAGGCCGGTGAGGCCATCTAGGTCCATCTTGAAAAAACAATGCAGTTAATTTTTATTATAGGGAAATAATATAATTTGCACAAAAACATATTTTGACGCATAAAAATATGCATATTATTCAAACCCATTCACACACCTAAATATCAAAATAATGTTTATATTTGTACATACAAAAGAAATTGAATAATGGATAATAAGTTAAAGTGCTTTGAAAATGTATATATATATATATATATATATATATATATATATATATATATATATATATATATATATATATATATATATATTTGAACGTGCTGTTGAATGAGATTTAATAATGTTTTAATAACACAAAGAGTGTTGTTGCTGCCAAACAATTCTTAGCTATGAGATAAATAGTTCGAATTATTCTTGCATGTCTTTTTGTTACTTTATAGAAGTTGAAAAGTACACTATTGTGTTTTCGCCCACACGACTTCTTTGGAGGTATCTGATCATGCAACAAGGTAGCCAGTCAGACACTGTCTAAAACTAATAATTTCATGGGACATTTCATGTCGCCTTAACAAAATACCAAAGGCTTATTTGACCATCTTGGTTTTTTTAAGGAAAATAATTCTCCAGCAATGTTAATGGGGGAACATAGGTATTACTGTTTGCTGTTTCATTCTGTAGTTGAATTAAATTTTTGTATAATGTTGCAGTAATAAGAAAAATTATTGATGCATTGCAGTATGGATACAGATTCTCATTCAATACAGAGCTTAGCAAATATTAGATAATGGTAGCCTCACCCAGTTTTGAACGCAAGACACATGATGTATGCCTCAACGCGGGAAAACCTGTATATGAAATAAGAGACCGACTTAATGAAGGGCTTCTATCAAACCAAAGTACTGAGAATGGTTTTCGCTTGTGCTTATATGAAATACTATGATGTGCAAAAATAGTGCATTTGCTCAGCCAGTCGATCAAATATCCATCCAGAGTTGAAAACATCAGGCCCTTTCCTTTAAGAAATGCTTTGAACTGTAGTAATAGCAGCATGCAGTTCAAGTCGATAGCACGTCACATGCAGACGAAGATTGCTTCTTAGTGTGAACCTTTGTAAACTATTTGATCTTTAACTGCAGGGCGACTGATGGAAGTGCGATATGAAGTGCTATCAAGAATGATAGATTATTTATGCTAAGACAGTCGAGACAATGTCTTTTAATGATTTTGTTACTGTTATTATGTCCATTCTACTGTATTTTTATTCTTTTAGCACATTTTTAGTCACGCCAGTTTTATAAAGGAAATTTTGCAGACATAGTGCCATCACATTTCACTGATATGTGACATTCAATGTTATTCCTAAGTACGCCCAAGATTTTGTTGTATTTTGCATTGAGGCATCTCTTGCGCGCAGTATGCGTGACACAGATTAATCTTCCAGCAAGCATCTAATCAGTGATTGAAGAGATATTGAGCGCTATATGAGAGGTTTAAAGGCCGCTTATGAATGGTAGAGTCAAGGGACAGTGACAGTGCCCTAGAGACAGACCATATATAGGCTACATATGATCAACGTCCAAGCCCAATTCTCCACCCAAGTTATAACTAGAGAGGGCCAGGCTATGGCTGCTGATGACTCAGCAGGTAGATCTTTAGGCTCCCCTAAGCCCCTCATCCGTAGCTCACAAGAATGGTGAGGTTGAAAACTAAAAAAACTATCGACTTTGAGCGGGACTCAATCTCCTGTCCAGCAGATCGCGAGGCAGGGACTTTTCCAATTTCCTACCACAAGATATGCGATTAGGAAAAGCAGGATGAGGGTCTAAGCAGGGGAGGGTTAATTGGCAGAGCTGATGATGCAACGGAATATTTAAGGACAAGGAGTAGTAAATATGTCGTACCATAATTTCAGACGACGATGTGGCTGTTGTGATGGGAAATCTGCCGAAAAATTCTTCCTTGATAAATGGTCTGAAACTCGCAGCTGGATTACACGTGGCTTCCCATATTCACAACATTGCCAAATATTTTGGGATATCATGAATCTCTCTCCATCACCTCTTTATCTTCCCCTTTGAGAACGGCTTTTATTTTCATGTCGTAGTTTATTTTTGTATGTCACTTTGTTAGAAAGTTTCATCTTTAGAAATAATGAATGTTGTCTCGGTGAAATTGCTAGTGTTTATCCATTTTATTTTATAATCATAGCAGATAGAAGTTCCACATCTATTGAAACTTTTATTCTATTTCGTTGTTCTGTGCATCACTTTATGATCTTTATACGATCATCCATGAAAACATGGTTTTGTCCTTGTCGAAGTACAGTGTTGGGATTTACCGCTAAAAATTCCGGGTTGGATGTTGATAATGTTTCACTTTAATTGAGTTCCTATAGAGGCTAAAAATGAATAATAGGTAGTTAATTTCAACTAAACAGTAAAAGTTGTTATCTTGGCATTATCCAAGTCAGTTACAAGAATTTTTTTTTACATATAACAAATCGTTTAAAATTCCACACAAACGTCTGTAAAACATTTCATCACGAAGTATGAAGATTATAATACACAAATTTACCTCAACAAAGGCAAAGCAAGGAATATACATATGTCACTCAGTATCCTGGTTTGAGGCTGGATAGATGATATACAATTACGTTGTAGATATTTAGAATCGTGTTGTGACAATTCCATATTTAGAACATACCGCTGCATCCCCAATAAGTTTTATGTCTGGAGTGTCTTGGTTTTTAAAAAGTGTTGAAATTTAGAGATTCCGATGAATGTCATACAATCGACAAATTATTTAACAAGCTTTTTGCTGATCAGCGCCTTGCCAAGACTGCAGAGGTAGCAATTGCCATTCATTTGACATATCATTCCTCAACTACCTTACGCTTGAAATACATGCTTTAAGATATTGTTTAAATTATTCTCCGAAAATATTGATATTCTGCATATTAAATTTTAATATAATTTCATAATTTATTTACTAAAAAATATAAGCATGTTGTTCTTGATATTTTCAATAGAAAACACTGAAGTAATAATGAAATAGCAACTATTTTGGAAACCCGTCGGTTTTCAAATCACGCGATGAATTAGCTATGTGAAGGCCAACTGGTATTATTTTTATCTCCTTAAGAACTTGGTTGATTAGGGAACGGTTCCAGATTAAATCATTTGGTTGTTTAGGATTTAGACAAAGGCATTCCAAGGAAATGTATGGAAATGTTGATGCCAATTGTGCATAGACGTAACGTTAATTGGCATATGCATATGACAAAAACCATGTCCAATATATATATATATATATATATATATATATATATATATATATATATATATATATATATAGTAATTTATATATATATATATATAGTAATTTATATATATATATATATATATATATATATATATATTAGTAATATATATATATATACATATAGTAATATATAATATATATATAGTAATATATATATATATATATATATATATATATATATATATATATATATTACTAGCTAGGCTATAACCTTAGTTGGAAAAATA
>NC_090725.1:85316239-85321239 GCF_036898095.1 Palaemon carinicauda
GTAATTCAGGTTGTATTTAGGATTAGCAATTTTGGGAAAAGTTTGGAAGATTTTTTGTTATTTATTTAAATTTTGTTATTTATTTATGTTTCCGTCAGTAACTTGTTGCTCTTTTTTTTTTAGAATATAAAGGATACAGGTTTATTATATATAGCCTATTTTTTTGTAACTCACTCTCTCTCTCTCTCTCTCTCTCTCTCTCTCTCTCTCTCTCTCTCTCTCTCTCTCTCTCTCTCTCTCTCTCAACAAACATATAAATTCCCGCCAGATTTATTTGTACGTTTCCCACACTTGACTTTGTTTACGTATTTTATATTTGCTCCGGATCTTTATTGGAAATAGATTTATTGGTTACATCTACAGAAAAAGACCTTCACTCTTAGCTTTCCTATCGCACTTCATTCCACCAAATATTTATATTTATGAAATTTATCCTTCCGCATAAACTGGTTGCACTAGCTTCCTTAAAGTATTTCTCCCAGCCCTGGTTTTAAGTGTACTCTGTACACAGAAATGTCTCTTACATTTTTTTTTTATCTTGCTTGATAGAAATGAATAACTGGCTCTGATAAAGTGCATGAACAGTTCAAAATTAAATTATATATCTCAGAAGTACAAGATAAAAGGAGAGAAAAGGCACTTATTGCATCGTACAATCCTATTGGAATCGTTCCTCCCTATAGCGATCTGCTGGACTGGGATTCGAGTCCCGCTCAAACTCATTGTAATGTCTACAACCTTACCCTCCTCATAAGCTAAGCCTGTGGGGTATTAGAGGGGGTCTATATGTTTACCAGCTACGTCCTCAGCAACCATTTCCTGGTCCTCCCTGGTCCTTGCTTGAGGGAAAGGGGCTTGAGCGCTGATCATATGTATATATGGCCATTCTATTGAGCATTGTCCTGCTAGCTAATGCCTTGCACTGTCCTTTTCTTCTGCCGTTCATGAGTGGCCTTTAATCCTTTAAATCGTATTACTACTATTTTCTTTGTTTGGTCTTTTCTTAGAATACAGTTTACCTTCTGCGACTAATGCCTTTTTAAAACAAACAACTCTTTAATGCAAAGATGCTCCGGGTGCACATAATGCGACAAAAACATGCCTCGGATAAGGGAATCCCTTAGACCAGAACCATGTTAGTAACAACGGGACTTTGTTCTGTTACAAAGTCCACGGATGTTCATCAATTCCAGATAAAGATAATATGTAATCAGAAGTGTTCCGTATGATTCCATCGAAGTTTTAACAGATAAATCCCATAGACCTTTTTAATCTCCATTATCCTTCTCTTCTAATTCCCATTGGAGAAAAGCTCTCTTGAGTATGACTTGCACGTATCCTTAGATGACTATTTTGTTTACTTTATGGAAAGTGGATTTAATAGCTACTTAATACTGTGAATCATCAGTTTTCTAAAAGACTTAGATATTTTTTATCTATGACGGTTTTCGAAACTCTGCAGCTGTGCTTGCTTAGTAACGGTTATCACAAATGAGTGTTGTGTTTTTTTTTTATTCCTTTTAATTACGCCTTAAACAGCAGAACCAGTAGGATAATTACTTTTCTAGATATTCTTTGCTACATAAAACCGGGCTCGTAGGGGGTTACTGCCGACAGCCCGCCTTATGCAATGCACTGTAAGCATTACTAATGGTTTTTTTGCAGCGTTCCTTGGGCCCTTAACAACACCTGCTGTATATCCTTCTACTTGACCGCCATTCTTACTTCCTTTCTTCCGCGTTGTCGCCCAGCCTTTAATGAATTTTACCTCGGCATAACTTTAGGCTTATACTTATTATTATTGCTATTATTCTGAGTTACAACCCTAGTTGGAAAAGCAAGATGCTATAAGCCCAAAGGCACCAACAGGGAAAATAGCCCAGTGAGGAAAGGAAATAAGGAAATTAACTACAAGAGAAATTATGAACAATAATTACATTAAAATAAACCTTTCATATATTAACTATAAAAAAAAAATTCAAAATAACAAGAGGAAGAGAAACAAAATAGACTAGTGTGCCCGAGTGTACCCTCAAGTAAGAGATCTCTAACCTAGGACAGTGGAAGACCATGGTACAGAGGCTATGGCACTACCAAGGACTGGAGAACAATGGTTTGACTTTGGAGTGTCCTTCTCGTAGAAGAGCTGCTTACCATAGCTAAAGAGTCTCTTCTATCCTTACCAAGAGGAAAGTAGCCACTGAGCAATTAAAGAGCAGTAGTTATCCCCTTGCGCGAAGAGAAATTATTTGGTAATTTCAGTGTTGTCAGGTATATGAGGAAAGAGGAGAATGTGTAAAGAATAGGCCAGACTATTCTGTGTATGTGTTAGCAAAGATGAAATGAGCTGAAACATGAGAGAGGGATCCAATGTAGTTATGTCTGGCCAGTCAAAGGACCCAATAACTCTCTAACGGTAGTGTTTCAACGGGTGGTTGGTGCCTTGGCCAACCTATTACCTACATAGATGCACTTGGACGGTGAATGGCACCACAGGTACCAGCGGGGCGATTTACAGCGCAATTCCATAAATACAATGTAATCCTAGGTTTGTGGTAGTCTATTGGAAACTTCCCTTCTTCACCCAAGGGGTTAATTACAGCAATGTAATTGTTCAGTGGCTACTTTCCTCTTGGTAAGGGTAGAAAAGACTCTTTAACCATGGAAAACAGCTCTTCTAGGAGAAGGAGTCTCCAAAATCAAACAATTGTTCTCTTTTCATGGGTAATGCCATTACCTCTATACTATGGTCTTCCTCTGTCTTGGGTTAGAGTTCTCTTGTTTGAGGGTACACTCGGCACACTGTCCTATCTTATTTCTTTTCCTCCAGTTTTGTTAAAGTTTTTATACTGCAGTTTATATTGGAAATATTTATTTAGATAGTACTGTTCTTGAAATATTTTATTTTTCCTTGTTTCCTTTCCTCACTGGGCTATTTTCCCTGTTGAAGCCCCTAGGTTTATAGCATTCTGCTTTTCCAACTAGGGTTGTAGCTTGGCAATTATTATTAATAATAATAATAATAATAATAATATCACCGGTCTGGGGTTCGAGTCCCGCCCGCCTAAGTTCAGTAGTTTCTCGTGGGGTATGCATCCTCACCATTTACCTGCCGATTCATCATCAGCCATTGCCTGGCCCTCCCAGATCTTAGCTTGGGCGCTGATCATATGTATATTTGGTCAGTCTCTAGGGCATTCTCCTGCTAGCCAGCTCATTGTTACTGCCCATTGCCTCTGCCATTCACGATTAACCTTTAAAACCTTTAAACATAAAACTGAACTCGCTAAGTCGAGATGTACCAGATCGCTATTGCGTTCTTGATTTGTGAGGGCCACGCGAACAAAAGGTTTTTTTTTGTTTTTCTTCCTTTTTTTTAAAGTGGGTCAACATTAATTATCGCAGAACCTCTTATTTGGAGAGACCCGGGTCGAACCGGTTAAGAGCGGGTCAGGACAATCGCATTTTGTCTGTGATTCTATTTACTTAATTTAGTCACTCTGGTTTTTTTTTCTTGTCTTATGCCATGCGTTTCAATTAATGTTATTATCAACATCATCATTATCATTATTATATTATTTTTCTTATAATATTTTTATCATTATTATTAATCAAAACAGTACTATTAATACTACTATCACGATAAAGATCATTATATTTCCATGCATTGCCTTCTATTTGTATGATGTTTGATATTCATGTTTCCACTGCTTACGAAATTTTATTTTTTAATTTTTTATATCATTACCGGTATGATAAGTTACGAGCGAACGGATCTGTATTTTTTATCATTAAATTTTCTTTTTACAACACATGAATATCAACCATCATGCAAATAGAAGGCAATGCATATATATGGAAATATAATGATCTTTATCGTTATAGTTGTAATAATAGTATTGTTTTTTTAATTAGTAATAATTATAATAATTATAATAAAATAATTGTCATTATTCTTATTATTATTCTTTTAATGAAATACTGAAGAGTAACCGTGATGGCGCAAAAAAATCTAGGCTTTACCAACCTTAATATAAAAATACGATAAAGCAACGATAACTATAAACAATGAAGATATTAACATTTTGAAATAAGTGCAATGTCCATTAGAGCTCCTATAAACGGAAGTATTAACGTAAGAGTTATTAGGTAATGTGGTATCTATCGTCCCCCTTTTTTATTATTATTGGTTAGGTCACTGTTAGGGTGCAGTGATAAAGAGATACAGTCTTCCGTCATTTGACATTTAATTAGGTTATTTAATTATCCGTGGAGAGTGAAGAATTTTAGGGGATCCGCATCATACGAGAAGAAAATCAAAAGTCATCATGATAAAGGAACTTTTAATTTGGGTGATATCGAATTTATCAGTTTTACTTGTAAGAAGGTTAATCCTTTCCGTATCACAAAGGATTAGTAAGTTAAAACCTACTTGTGTTTTCTTGTTCTGGCATTTGTTTACCCGTTGGGAGACTGAACGGGACCATAATGAATTTCTTTTTGCGCAAAATGAGCAAAGCTTTAGATATTAACCGGTTAACTAAGCTTCTAATTTTATGTGAGATATATCAAATGAAGTTTTAAAGGATGTGTATCATTTAGCCTAAGATTTGTGATCTGTATAGAATACGCCAGTTGTTTATCGTATGAATTTCCCTTTGCGAAAAATGAGCAAAGCTTTAGGTATTAACCGGATAACTAAGCGTTTAATATTATGTGAGATAATGTCAATGGAAGTTTTACAGGTTATGTATCATCTACTCTCAAAATTTGTGATCTGTATAGAATACGTCAGTTGTTGTTTATATTCTAAAGGCATCACTGATAAACTTTTATTTTATGCAGAGCGAAACGGTAGGATACTTGTGTGCGTTATCCCCGTGAATTGCAAAGAGCTGTATTGTCCAGCTAAATTTTTTTGTATTCTTCCGTTTATCCAATTTCCCATATCATCTTTAGACAGTAACGATTACTCTGCTTCGGTACAGGATAGGATTTTC
>NC_090725.1:85336239-85341239 GCF_036898095.1 Palaemon carinicauda
GAAGTGAGCGATTGGTTTCCGGTGAGAGTGGGGCTGAGACAGGGATGTGTGATGTCGCCGTGGTTGTTTAACTTGTATGTTGATGGAGTGGTGAGAGAGGTGAATGCTCGAGTGCTTGGACGAGGATTAAAACTGGTAGGCGAGGATGATCATGAATGGGAGGTAAATCAGTTGTTGTTTGCGGATGATACTGTACTGGTAGCAGACACAGAAGAGAAGCTTGACCGACTAGTGACAGAATTTGGAAGGGTGTGTGAGAGAAGGAAGTTGAGAGTTAATGTGGGTAAGAGTAAGGTTATGAGATGTACGAGAAGGGAAGGTGGTGCAAGGTTGAATGTCATGTTGAATGGAGAGTTACTTGAGGAGGTGGATCAGTTTAAGTACTTGGGGTCTGTTGTTGCAGCAAATGGTGGAGTGGAAGCAGATGTACGTCAGAGAGTCAATGAAGGTTGCAAAGTGTTGGGGGCAGTTAAGGGAGTAGTAAAAAATAGAGGGTTGGGCATGAATGTAAAGAGAGTTCTATATGAGAAAGTGATTGTACCAACTGTGATGTATGGATCGGGGTTGTGGGGAATGAAAGTGATGGAGAGACAGAAATTGAATGTGTTTGAGATGAAGTGTCTGAGGAGTATGGCTGGTGTATCTCGAGTAGATAGGGTTAGGAACGAAGTGGTGAGGGTGAGAACGGGTGTAAGAAATGAGTTAGCGGCTAGAGTGGATATGAATGTGTTGAGGTGGTTTGGCCATGTTGAGAGAATGGAAAATGGCTGTCTGCTAAAGAAGGTGATGAATGCAAGAGTTGATGGGAGAAGTACAAGAGGAAGGCCAAGGTTTGGGTGGATGGATGGTGTGAAGAAAGCTCTGGGTGATAGGAGGATAGATGTGAGAGAGGCAAGAGAGCGTGCTAGAAATAGGAATGAATGGCGAGCGATTGTGACGCAGTTCCGGTAGGCCCTGCTGCTTCCTCCGGTGCCTTAGATGACCGCGGAGGTAGCAGCAGTAGGGGACTCAGCAGTATGAAGCTTCATCTGTGGTGGAAATGTGGGAGGTTGGGCTGTGGCACCCTAGCAGTACCAGCTGAACTCGGCTGAGTCCCTGGTTAGGCTGGAGGAACGTAGAGAGTAGAGGTCCCCTTTTTAGTTTTGTTTCTTGTTGATGTCGGCTACCCCCCAAAATTGGGGGAAGTGCCTTTGGTATATGTATGTATGTATGTGAAATCACAAGAGTAAATTAATAACATTGTTCGTTGATTTAGTTATGTAAAAAACATGCGAAGTACATTTTAGGATAAATGAAGTTAGGCAACACAGTACTATAGTGGTTCTTGAGATCGAAGGATGATAAAAATGTCATATCGCTTGTTGATTAAGAATAGCTTTGGAAATTATAAAAATTTTAATATATAGTATTCCTTTTTTAGAAAGTAACTTTTTCTTATGTCGGCCAAACATCTAAAGGCATTTCCGTCAGAACAAAAAAGCATAAGATGACTGACTATTGGGGATTTGTTAATATTGCCAGGGCTGCCTACTGCCTAAGATTAAGTCTCAGAATCGGTTGTGTGACGGGCCGAGAGAAGGTTGTGACTCAGGATGAAAGCAACTGAGTGAGTTTATTAAAGAACACTCTCCCTTATATACAAAAGCTCAGTGCAACATGAAATTTCCTGTTTAAAACTGACACCGTTAGTGGTGAGAAAAGCAGGCATGTTTATTCAGGTTCTTTTTAGTGCGAGGGAAGAGCGAAGATACAAGCATAATCTATACACAAAATGAAATGTCGTTATTATGTACGATTGTGTAACACACGGTTGGTACATGGCTCCCCCCTTAAAAATGACATACTGTACATGTTAAATAGGGCACCCTGATCTAGAGAGGCGAACTGTAGGCGTGTCATCTGGCAGGAGATAAGCAGGTTTTAGACGATCAATGGAGACCCAGTCTTCTTTGCCACGAATGTTTAGTAAGAATGCTTTAGGACTGCGTCGGATCACAAGGAAAGGGCCCGTGTAAGGGGGCGTTAGCGGTGGCTTGCTAGTGTCGTTGCGCAGGAAGACGTGCATTGCAGAGTGCAAGTCTGTCGGTATGTGATGCTTCGCTGGGGGCTTGTAAGTCTGGCGGCATGGAGTAAATTTTCCCACGACGGGACGTATGCGCTGGAGATCGTCAGAGGAGGTTGTGGAAGGAAAAAATTTTGCAGGGACGACCAACAGGTCGCCATACACCATTTCAGCTGCCGAGACGTCAAAGGCATCTTTAGGAGTGGTCCTTAGTCCCAGGAGGACCCAGGGAAGCTGAGTAAACCAGTTGGAATCCTTGCAGCGGGACATCAAAGCTGCTTTGAGGGTGCGATGAAAACGTTCAACCATTCCATTGGCAGCGGGGTTGTAGGCAGTTGTCTGATGTAGGGTGATGCCCAGGAGATTCGCTAATGATGTCCACAATTGAGAGGTGAAAGTCAGAAGTAATATGCTCAGGGATACCAAATCTTGCAATGCATCCTGAGAGTAAGGCAGATGTACATGAGGCGGGCATTGCAGTTTCCATCTGAATGGCTTCAGGCCAACATGTGGAGCGGTCGATGACGGTAAACAGGTAACGATGTCCTTGTGATGTGGGTAGGGGGCCTACAATGTCGACGTGAATGTGTGCACAACGACGCTGAGGTTGAGGAAAGGTGCCCGCTCCTGAATCCCTGTGTCGATATACTTTGGAATTTTGGCAAGAAGTACAGGCGTGGACCCAATCCTTAGCATCCTTAGAAATGCCGTACCAAATGAACTTTGTATTCAGCAGCTGTGCAGTAGAACGGCACAGGGGATGTGAAAGGCCGTGAATGAAATAAAACACCTGCCGGCGCATGGAAGCAGGAATCCAAGGTCGCGGTATACCAGTACTGACGTCACAGAGGAGGGTGGTGTTGGAGTCTTCGAGGGGGAAGTCTTCCCAACGGAGGGACGTGCAGGATGTCCTACATGCTTGATACTCTGGATCCTGTCGTTGGGCTTCAGCCAGGGCGTTGCAATCCAATCCCAGTTGAACGGCAGCCAACGTGTTTCTTGACAGGGCATCGGCAACGGGATTCATTTTCCCAGGGACGTATTGAAGTGTGCAATTGTATTCAGCCACAGCGGAGAGATGTCGGCGTTGACGGGCGGACCAGGCGGCAGACTGTCGAGTGAAGGCGTGCACCAGAGGTATCTGGTCTGTGCGAATGACGAAGGGCGTACCTTCTAAGAAATGGCGAAAGTGACAGACAGCCAAGTGCACCGCCAGCAATTTGCGATCGAAGGTAGAATAACCCGATTCTGCCTTGGACAGTTTTCTGCTGAAGAAAGCCAATGGGCTGGGCGAGCCGTCGACCACCTGCTCGAGTACTGCACCAATAGCGACGTCGCTGGCATTGGTGGAGAGAAGGAGAGGGGCATGTGGGATAGGAGAAGTGAGAGCCGCAGCAGTTTATAGGGGCTTCTTTGCATTGCAGAAGGCTGTTTCTTGAAGGTGACCCAACTTCGGGTCCTTTTGCTTGCCCTTGAGGGAGGTGTAGAGGGGAGCAAGAGTGGCGGCAATGGCTGGCAGAAAACGGTAATAATAGTTGGATCATGCCCAAGAATTCCTGCAGAGCTTTGACGGTCTAGGGCGCGGGAAAGTTCCAAATGGCTGCTACCTTCTCAGGGAGGGGATGGACTCCTTTAGGAGTGATGCGGTGCCCTAAGAACGATACTTCGTTGGCGCCAAAGGTACACTTGTCGTACCGGACTACAAGGCCGTTTTGTTGCAGGCGGTCGAGCACGATGAGCAGGTGGCGGAGGTGTTCCTCTTTTGAGGAGGAGAACACAAGTATGTCGTCCACCTAACATATACAGAAGGGGAGGTCCCCTAAGATGCCATCCATAAGACGTTGAAATGTAGCCCCAGCATTACGAAGGCCAAAACAGGAGTAATTGAAGGTGTATGTAGCAAACGGAGTGGTGATGGCAGTCATGGGGATGTCTTCTGGGTTCATAAGCACCTGATAATACCCCATCAGGAGGTCGAGCGTGGAGAAAACCTTCGCTTTGTGCAGGTAGGAGGTCACGTCGGCGATGTTTGGGAGGGGGTAGTGATCCGGTTCTGTTTACATGTTCAGGCGCCTGTAATCCCCGCACAGACGGAGGGAGCCGTCTTTCTTCAGAACGATGTGTAAGGGTGACAACCAAGGGCAGGAGGCCTTCTGCAAAGGCCCATTTCCTCCATTTCGGCGAACGTCTGTTTGGCGGCTGCCAATCGTTCCGGTGCCAGACGTCTGAATTTTGCGAAGACTGGGGGTCCCGTCATCTTGATATGGTGATAAATACCGTGCTTGGCAGGAGCCGTGGGCGTTTGGCGAAGTTCTGGACAGAAAACTTCCGGGTACGACGTGAGGAGGTGGGCGTAGGCATCCGTAGGTGTGCTGATGTGGAGAGCGAGGTTGGAGGGGGCGTGTTGAACGATAACGTGAAGTTCTCGTAACCGTAGGTGGGTATTGCAGATCCGTTGGCAGCTACCAAGTGGACGTTGGCAGACGTAGACAGACTACGTCGTGTCCTGAAGAGTTCCCTTGGCAAAAGAGGACGACAAGCACCCTTGTCTACCAAAAATCGCACACCTGTTCCTGCATCATGTAAAAAGAAAAGATTAGAAACACGGGAGGCCACCGCCACGAGTGATGGCCTACTTACACGTTTTTTGGCCACTGACAATCCTTGGCACATTTCTTCGCGGTTGCCCCGAATCTGAAGTGGTAGTAGCCAAACTGCGGCGGATGGGAGGTAGTAAGTAGCTGTAGAAGTCATTGGTTGGGGCGCGAGCGAGTGGTGGGTGGTGGGTGGCTTTGTCGCCGCTTCGGCACGTCATGAGGTAGGCATTTATGTCCTACGGCATTCACGTCGGCTTCGGTTGACGTTGAATAGGCGTCCTCTTTGTCAGGGGTGGAGGCGTTGATGGAGGTCTTGAAGTGGCTGTCCATAAGGGCGTCAG
>NC_090725.1:85353739-85366239 GCF_036898095.1 Palaemon carinicauda
TTATTATTATTATTTTTTTTTTCTTTTCTTTTCATTATCATTATCATTATTGTTGTTGTTATAAAACAAGAATGGAATTTTTCGCGAGTCCTAAAAGAATACAGAAGAAAATCTTCTCGGATTTCCAAATGGCTTCAGAAGAAATAGCCATAGACTTAGCATGGAATTCTGAATGCCTCCAGAACGGAATCTCAGAACAGTATCGGAAGAAAACTTTCCCGGATTTCCAAATGGCTTCAGAAAAAATAGCCATAGACTTAGCATGGAATTCTGGATGCCTCCAGAACGGAATCTCAGAACGGTTTCGGAAGAAAACTTTCCCGAATTTCCAAGTCTTCAAAGGACGTAGCCGTATACTTAACATGGATTTCTGAATGACTCCAGAACTGAAATTTCCAGGAGCAGCCCTGAACAACTCGTCCCCGAGCTTCAAATGACTTCTGAAGACCTGATCTTCATTTTTTCAAACGTAGCCTGCAACACCTCACATGATCTGTATGTAGCTGGCGAAATCTAACCAAGGAATTGCGCGTCAATAGGAGTAAGAGGAAATGAGTTGATGACTGGGAGAAGGATTTCATTTAACTCACAGAGATCGCGTTCTGGCAGAATAGGGAGCTGCCGGTAAGAATTATCTGTTACGTCTTCGGAACACCATCAACTACAGATGGTTTTGGTTGCTACCGAAGTTGCCGATCATTCGTTTTATATCGCCCGACCTATAGAAAGACACGGGATCTTCCGTTGGCAGCTGAGCTTTGAAGATCATAATGTATGCGCCTTGAAGGATCCTTTGCTTGGGCTTTTGCGACGATGTCTTATTAAAGGAGACTCTTGGAAAAAGTACGAGTCTTTGTATCGGTGCAAAAACGGATTGCTGGGAATGAAGATGGAGGAAGAATGGTTCAACTGAACGGTGAGTGACGTGTAGTTCTTCAACAGGATTGTCCCAAAATTCGCCATTGAAGTAAGGACGTATCCAGACGACATTGGTAAATATATTATGTTGCTTGTCATTTACTTTGGCATGATAGTGTATGCGGAGAAATCGATAGTATTCATCTCTTTACTCATTGCCCAGATAGGTAAAGAATAAATGCGTTCGATTTCCCTGAGGAATCTGACGAAATGAGGACTCGTGGCACTGAAATCTATTTTGAAATCTAGAAGGACACTGACGAACTAAGGAAAAGAGACAATGAAATCTCAAAAGAAACAGATCATCTAATGAAAGAAGATCTTGAAAACTAGAAGACAGGAAAAAACAGCGAAGAGGAGCCTCTAATGCCAGAGGTAAGACACCTAAAAATAGAGAGCCTCTAATGCTAGAAGTAAGGCACCTCAAAATATAGATCGAAGACCCTCTAATGCTAAAAGTATGGAACCTAGAAATATATGTCAAAGAACTTCTAATGCTAGAAGTGTGGGAGCTAAAGAGAAAGGTCAAAGAACTTCTAATGTTAGAGGTGTGGGAGCTATAAAGAGAGGTCAAAGAACTTCTAATGCTTGAGGTAAGGGAGCTGAAAAGAGGTCAAAGAACTTCTAATGCTAGAGGTGTGGGAGCTAAAAAGAAGTCAAAGAACTTCTAATGCTAGAGGTGTGGGAGCTAAAAAGAGGTCAAAGAACTTCTAATGCTAGAGGTGTGGGAGCTAAAAAGAGGTCAAAGAACTTATAATGCTAGAGGTGTGGAAGCTAAAAAGAGGTCAAAGAATTTCTAATGCTAGAGGTGTGGGAGCTAAAAAGAGGTCAAAGAACTTCTAATGCTAGAGGTGTGGGAGCTATAAAGAAGTCAAAGAACTTCTAATGCTAGAGGTGTGGGAGCTAAAAAGAGGTAAAAGAACTTCTAATGCAATAGGTGTTGGAGCTAAAAAAAGGTCAAAGAACTCTTAATGCTAGAGGTTTGGGAGCTAAAAAGAGGCCAAATAACTTCTAATGCAAGGGGTGTGGGAACTAAAAAGAGGTCAAAGAACCTCTAATGCTAGAGGTGTGGGAGCTAAAAAGAGGTCAAAGAACTCCCAATGCAAGGTGTGGGGGAGCTAAAAAGAGGTCAATGATCTTCTAATGCAAGGGGTGTGGGAGCTAAAAAGAGGTCAAAGAACTTCTAATGCTAGAGGTGTGGGAGCCAAAAAGAGGTCAAAGAACTTCTAATGCAAGGGGTGTGGGAGCTAAAAAGAGGTCAAAGAACTTCTAATGCAAGGGGTGTGGGAGCTAAAAAGAGGTCAAAGAACTTCTAATGCAAGGGGTGGGGGAGCTAAAAAGAGGTCAAAGAACTTCTATTGCAAGGGGTGGGGAAGCTAAAAAGAGGTCAAAGAACTTCTAATGCAATGGGTGTGGGAGCTAAAAAGAGGTCAAAGAACTTCTAATGCAAGGGGTGTGGGAGCTAAAAAGAGGTCAAAGAACTTCTAATTCTTGAGGTAAGGGAGCTGAAAAGAGGTCAAAGAACTTCTAGTGCAAGGGGTGGGGGAGCTAAAAAGAGGTCAAAGAACTTCTAATGCAAGGGGTGTGGGAGCTAAAAAGAGGTCAAAGAACTTCTAATGCAAGGGGTGTGGGAGCTGAAAAGAGGTCAAAGAACTTCTAATGCAAGGGATGTGGGAGCTAAAAAGAGGTCAAAGAACTTCTAATGCAAGGGGTGGGGGAGCTAAAAAGAGGTCAAAGAACTTTTAATGCAAGGGATGTGGGAACTAAAAAGAGGTCAAAGAACTTCTAATGCAAGGGGTGTGGGAGCTAAAAAGAGGTCAAAGAACTTCTAATGCAAGGGGTGTGGGAGCTAAAAAGAGGTCAAAGAACTTCTAATTCTTGAGGTAAGGGAGCTGAAAAGAGGTCAAAGAACTTCTAATGCAAGGGGTGTGGGAGCTAAAAAGAGGTCAAAGAACTTCTAATGCAAGGGGTGGGGGAGCTAAAAAGAGGTAAAAGAACTTCTAATGCAAGGAGTGGGGGAGCTAAAAAGTGGTCAAAGAACTTCTAATGCAAAGGGTGTGGGAGCTAAAAAGAGGTCAAAGAACTTCTAATGCAAGGGATGGGGAAGCTAAAAAGAGGTCAAAGAGCCTCTAATGCAAGGGATGGGGAAGCTAAAAAGAGGTCAAAGAGCCTCTAATGCAAGGGATGGGGAAGCTAAAAAGAGGTCAAAGAACTTCTAATGCAAGGGGTGTGGGAGCTAAAAAGTGGTCAAAGAACTTCTAATGCAAGGGGTGTGGGAGCTAAAAAGAGGTCAAAGAACTTCTAATGCAAGGGGTGTGAGAGCTAAAAAGAGGTCAAAGAACTGCTAATGCAAGGGGTGTGGGAGCTAAAAAGAGGTCAAAGAACTTCTAATGCAAGGGGTGGGGGAGCTAAAAAGAGGTCAAAGAACTTCTAATACGAGGGATGTGGGAGCCAAAAAAGAGGTCAAAGAACTTCTAATGCAAGGGGTGTGGGAGCTAAAAAGAGGTCAAAGAACTTCTAATGCAATGGGTGTGGGAGCTAAAAAGAGGTCAATGAACTTCTAAAGCTAGGGGTGGGGGATAGATGTTGCCAACGAGGCTTTTGGGAAGGCGCGGCGGCGTCTGTGTTTTTTCTGATGCGTAAACTTAATTAAATGCAAGTAAAAACAGGGCATTAGATGCGTATTATAAATACTAAACTCTTTCTGATCTTGACAGCACAAATGAAATCTTACAAGTTTCATCGTGTAACTAAGCGCTCCTGAAACACGAGTCAACCTTTTACTTCTGCTTGGAGGGTATCATCGCAAGTAAAAGGTAATCATTATGAATATGGAAAGAAAGATTTGCTTATACTTCTACCTTTTGCTTCAGAGAATTACTATGTACTTCTACCTTATGCTTACAAGGATATCCTTCATTTTTATGAATACCTCCCAATATGTCCGTTTTTAAAACGGCAAAAATCCTGGAATAAATGTTGCTGGACATTTGCCGATTTTTTTTAGTGCAAATATTTAAGTGTAGCTTTTTTTTTTTTTCTTATTCAAATGGTCGTCACTTGATATCACAGTGCCACTTTATTATTCAAAAAATCGCTATATCAATAATTATCTCTACATGATGCAAAAACCAAGATAATTGTGTAAATATAGTTTCTTAGAGAATCAATATCTTCATTTGGATGCGATGAAGTATGAAATACGTAACTAATGTGTTCACTATGACGCAAGAATATTTCGCCTTTGATGTACACGTGGGTTAAATTATCAAGTGGAAGAGACAGCGTGATTTGCATATCTTCCATATGGTATTTTTTTCAAATGTCTTTTATCTGTGGTCGAAGCTGAATTCATGCGTTATAATAGGAATTCGAACTTATTACTCTGTTAATGTTTCTCGTATATATATATATATATATATATATATATATATATATATATATATATATATATATATATATATATTATATATATATATATATATAGGAAAAATTGGTTGGTTGGGATTTTGATATACTGTATGCGCCCACAAATATATGTAAATATGGTTTTACATTATCCTGAACCTACTTTTTACATTTTAGTGAATGTACTTTTTTCATTTGGGTTGAATAACTGAATTCTTTATTGTTTAAATTCAAAAATGCAATTTATTTACCTTCATTCAAGCGAATGAAGATGATTTGTAACTAAAGAGTTTAGGAACATCATTTCGAGATATTTTCGGGAGGAAGCACAGATTCCTAATTTATTTGGTTTGTGTTTTCTATCACTCTTGGTGCTGGGACTTTCATTTAACGAATAACAAATATCTATAACATAGCATACCCAGTTTGAAAGTAGGTATATAGAGACCATCTCCCTTCCTCTTCAGAAAACATTTTTTTTCTTTTCTGAAGAGGAAGGGAGATGGTCCCTTCGAAAGCTCAGTGAATTTATTTCTAAAAAATTGTGGGTTTTATATATGTATATATATATGTATATATATAAGTATATATATATATATATATATATATATATATATATATATATATATATATATATTATACATAAATATATATATATGTATATATATATATATTTATATATATATATATATATACAGTATATATATATATATATATATATATATATATATATATATATATATATATATATATTTATATGGTTTTTAATTATAACTGTTTTATTCTCATTGTAATGCATGTATTTATAATTAGTTACATGATGAATGTACCATTGATACTATTTATTTGCATCATGAACTGGTGTTTAATGTACCCATAATAAAAAATCCTTCGCCAGGAGGAATATTTTACTCTATTTCATTGAAATGCTAATTATTATAGCCTGTGCGCAATGGTGCTGCGACGCTTAGCCAGATAAAGGAATTATAGATTGGCAATATGCTGTTTGATTTTTAATTCAAATGTATTTTTTTCTGGTAAATGGCTATAAAGGGAGTAAACACTTGATCGAAATCTATTGTAACGATAAACTTGCTTATCAGATGTTAACATCAGCTTCGAGATATACTTGTCAACTAATGTACTGATTATTATTATTATTATTATTATTATTATTATTATTATTATTAGCTAACCTACAACCCTATAGTTGGAAAAGCAAGATGCTATAAGCACAAGGGCTCCACTAGGGAAAAATGGTCCAGTGAGGAAAGGAAATAAGGAAATAAATAAACGATATAAGAACTAATGAACAATTAAAATAAAATATTTTAAGAATAATAACATTAAAACAGATATTTCTTATATAAACTATAAATAGCAAGTTTGAACTTTTGAAGTTCTACTGATTCAACTACCCGATTAGGAAAATCATTCCACAATTTGGTCACAGTTGGAATAAAACTTGTAGAATATTGTGTAGTAGCACAGTATAGCAAGACAGCATTTGCGAATACGAATATGGATTCGAATAATATTATCATTATTTGCGAATATCGCAAAGTTTTTGTTTGAACAAGCAATGTGATAATTACGGTAATGGCTCTAGTCATAGGCAAAGTCTATTGTGTGTGCCTTAAGACTGCATGTGTGATTGTTCATGTGTATGGATGTGTGAGCAACTGCAGTGGCCTATTTTTTTCCATAGAAAATTGAATTAATAAATTTCGGTCAGTTTTCCATGTTTCCAGGGTGTGGGACGAGACTCCCAACCTTTTCCCAACCTCCCTCCACCCGTTGAAAAAGGAATAATTTTCATGCATCCTAAAAGAAAAGAAAGATGTGGCCTTTGCATTAGGCAATATAGTAAAAAAAGAATTCTGACTTAAACATTATGAAATAAAAGGACAAATTTTGACATGCATCAGGAAACCGAAAAAATAATGTTAACTGGTTTGGGGTCTTTAATAGATGAAATTTATCATGGGCAAGTTATATTTTAAAAGCAAAATTTTCTCAGCTCTCTCAGAAAAAACTTATGTCTTTTCCCATCGTAAATCAAACCCGCCCCGCTGAAGAGCCGTTCTCTGACAACACTTGATGGAAGATAAGCCAAAAATGACAACACGTGATGGAGGGCAAGCCAAAAATGTTCACGCTAACTGAGAAAATGTGATATATTTCGTGATGCATTCTCCACCAAGTTATGGGATACATTTTCTTGTAAAGCATTCGCATAAGATTATTGTTGAAATAGACCTATAGGTTGATATTTAAAAAAATATTAAGTACACATGTGAATCTAAAAAGAAAAAAAAAAAAAAACATGCTAATATTCGCTATTGCAAGTGAAAACACGAATATTTGAACCGTTACTAGTACAGGGGCTATGGCACTACCCAAGACTAGAGAACATTAGTTTGATTTTTTTAGTGTACCTCCTAGAATAGCTATTTACCATATATAGAGGGTCTCTTCTATCCAAACCGAGTGGAAAGTAGCCACTGAACAATTGCATTGGTTAACCACTTGAGTGAAGAAAAACTGCTCGGTTTGCTCAGTGTTTTCAGGTGTATGAGGAAAGAGGAGAATGTTTAACGAATAGGTTAGACTATTCGGTGTGTATGTAGGCAACGAAAAAAGGAGCCGTTGCCAGAGAGGGATCCAGTGTTGTATTATCTTGCCACTCAAAGGATGCTATCCCTAATTTAACTTATTATAAGGGACGTATTCCCAAAAAGACCCTTCTTGAATTGAATTTTAATACATTCTCAATTCTTATAGCAGCAAGAGCAATAGAAAGCCAGTCTTAGTTTAATAATGACCAAATGACTCATTATATTTACATGTGTCGTTATGACTACAGTTGTCTGTTCCAATTTTTCCTTTGTTCGTAATGTTTGTTCGGGAGAGCCGTTGGTAATAACTGAAAGGCGAGGTGAATGCAACTAAACTTTATTAAACAATCATCGAGTTTATATTCAAGGACTTGTGAGTAAGAAAGTTGCATAAATTCAAACATAATATTGCATGAGCTACCATGCTTACACAGGTTGGTCTATTAAGTGCAGAGAAGAGCAAGTGATAAGATGAAAAAAGCAACTGTGACAGTGTACAAGCATGTATGAAACTCGCGCGGTACATGGCTCCCCCTCCTAAACATGACATGCATGTGAAATAGGCGTTCTGCTTTGCCACAAATTTTAATTAAGAAGGCTTTCGGCTTATTATTATTATTATTATTATTATTATTATTATTATTATTATTACTAGCAAAGCTACAACCCTAGCTGGAAAAGGTCCATGTAAGGGGACATATGCCGTGGCTTACTAGTGTCATTGCACAGGAAAACGTCCGTTGTTGAGTGCAGATCTGACAGTATGTGTTGCTTTGCTGATGGCTTGTAAGTCTGACGGCAAGGAGTAAATTTTCCCACAACGTGACATAGGGCTGGAGATTATTAGCGAAGGTTGTAGGCAAAAAAAAAAAAAATTCTGCAGGGGCGACCAACAGGTCAACATACACCATTTCAGCTGCCAAGACATCCAGGGCATCTTTAAGAGTGGTTTTTAATTCCAGGAGGACTCGGGGAAGTCAAGTAAACCAGTTGGCGTCATTGCAGCGTGACATCAAAGATACTTTGGGGGTGCGATGAAAACGTTCAACCATTCCGTTGGCAGCAGGGTTGTAGGCGGTTGTCTGATGTAGGGTGATGCCCAGGATATTCGCTAATGATGTCCACAATTGAAATGTAATAGTGGTATCCCTATCCAAAGTAATATGCTCGGGGATACCATATCTCACTATCCACCCTGAAAGTAAGGCAGATGTACACGAGACAGATGTTGCAGTTTCCATGGGAATGTCTTCAGATGAATGAGTGGAACTGTCAATGACGGTAAACAGGTAATGGTGTCCTTTTGATGTGGGTAGGGGACCCACTACGTCGACGTGAATGTGGGCAAGATAACGCTAAGGTTGAGGAAAGGTACCAACACCTGAATCTGTATGTCGATGTACTTTTTAGGTTTGGTATGAAGTACAGGTGCGGACCCAATCCTTAGCATCCTTAGTAATGCCATGACAAATGAACTTCATCTTCAGTATCTGTTCAGTAGAATGGCGAGAGGGATATGAAAGGCCATGAATGAAATTAAACACCTGTCGGCGCACGGGTTCAGGTATCCGTGGTCATGGTCTACCAGTACAGATGTCACAGAGGAGTGGGGCATTGGATTTGTCTAGGGGGACATGTTCCCAATGGAGGGATGTGATGGATGTCCTGCATGCTTGGTACTCTGCATGTTTTTGTTGGGGTTCTGCCAAGGTGTTATAATCCAATCCCAGGTGAATGGCAAGTAATGTGTTACCTGACAGGGCATTGGTAATGAGATTCATTTCCCCAGTGATGTACTGAAGGGTGCAGTTATATTCAGCTATGGCAGAGAGATGTTGGCGTAGACAGACAGACCAGGTATCGGACTGCAGAGTGAAGGCATCCACCAGAGTCATGTGGTCTGTACACCACCAGCAAATCGTAGTCAAAGGTAATGTAGCCAGATTTCACTTTGGACAGATTTTTACTGAAGGCGGCCAATGGACGGGGCAAGCCATTGACCATCTGCTCTAGTACTACACCAATAGCGACATCGCTGTTATTGGCGGAGAGAATGAGAGGTGCATCCGGCACAGAAAAGTGGGAGCAGCAGCGGTTTTTATGGCCTTCTTTGCATTGCAGAAGGCCGCTTCTTAAAGAGGACCCCAGGTCAAGTCTTTTGGCTTGCTCTTGAGGGGGGCGTATGAGGGGGCCAAAGTGGCGGTATTGGCTGGCAGGAAATTGTGCTAATAGTTTATCATGCCCAAGAATTCTTACAATGCTTTAACGGTCGAGCGCGTGGGTTTTGAACGTCTGCTACCTTCTCAGTGAGGGAGTGGACTTCTTCAGGAGTGATGGGGTGCCCTAAGAACAATTCTTTGTTGGTGGCAAATGTACACTTGTCATACCGGACTATAAGGCCGTTATTTTATGGGCGGTCGAGCATGATGTGTAGGTGACGTAGGTGTTCCTCTTTGGAGGAATAGAACATATGTATGTCGTCTATGTAACCTACACAGAAGGGGAGGTCCCCTAAGTTTCCATCCATGAGGTGTTGAAAAGTGGCCCCAGCATTACGGAAGCCAAAACAGGAGTAATGGAATGTGTATGTACCAAGCAGGGTGGTGATGGCAGTCTTTGGGATGTCTTCTGAGTTCATGAGCACCTAACAATACCCATTAAGGAGGTCAAGTATGGAGAAAACCATAGTTTTGTGCAAGTAGGTGGTCACATCAGCAATGTATGGAAGGGGTTAGTGATTTAGTTCTGTGCATGTTTAAACGTCTGTAATCCCCACACGGACGCAGGGAGCCATCTTTCTTTTGGACAATGTTTAAGGGTGATGACCATGGTCTGGAGTTTTTCTTAACAAAGCCCCATTTCTTCCATTTTGGCAAGTGTTTGTATGGTGGCTAAACAATCCGGTGCCAGACGCCTGAATCTGACAAACACTGGGGGCTCCATTGACTTTATATGGTGATAAATGCCGTGTTTGGCAGGAATCGTGAGGAGATGGGCTTGGGTATCTGGGATGTGCTGATGTGGAAAGCGAGGTTGGAGGGGGTGGGTTTAAGAGGTGTCGACAAGTACGAGGAGTATGAGTCCATGTTGACTAACCATTGGTGAGCTACCAGGCAGACATCGGCAGGCTTAGACAGACTACGTCGTATCCTGGAGAGTGGCCTTGGTAAAAGAGAACGACCACCACCCATGTCTACAAAAAATTGCACGCCCATACCTGCATCATATAAAAAGAAGTTTAGTCACAGGGGAGGCCACCACCACAAGCGATGGCTTACTTGCACGTTTTTTGGCCACTGAGATCTGTTCGCAAATTTCTTCGCAGCAGCCCCAAATCTGGAGTGGTTGTAGTATAATTGCAGCCAGTGTTCGTCAGAAAGTGGTTGTTGAGGTCATTGGTTGGGGGGCGAGCGAGTGGTGAGCGGCTTTTTCGCGCACCAGCACGTCATGGAGTGGGCATTTGTGTCCTACCACATTCACGTCGGCTTCGGTTGATGTTTGAATAGTTGTCCTCTTCGTCAGGAGTGGAGACTTTGTTGGAGGTCTTGAAGGTGGTGAAGTGGCTGTCCTTAAGGGCGTCGACTTTGGACATCATGTCCTTTATGGGCAAGGTATCGACATCGAGGATGGCAGCACGTACAGGTTCAGGTAGGTGTCATATCCAAAGGGCACGAAGTAGGTTCACCTGCTGAGGAGACCCGTCTGCAGCAGTTTGCAGGCGAGTGATACTGGTCCTTTCCCTGAGAGCGAACGAAGCCTTTTGGTCCCCCAGTGGTTGTTGAGGGAGCTGAAAAAGTTTGGCTTTACGGGCAGCTGGCGATGGTGAGTACTGCTCCAGGAGTTATGTCTTAAGGAGGTCGTACGCTATTCGGGTGTTCCCTTGGTCGAAAAGCCAATCTGAAACTTCCGGGAAAGTGTCCTCGGGGATCGCCGCGAGAACATAGTTTGCTTTGGTGCTTGAGCTAGGCACCTTGGCGCGCTGAAACCAGGCGAGTGCATCTGTACCAGCAAAGGGCATTAGTTTCATGGGTGTGATGTTGAAGGGCGGCATCATCAAACCTTAAGACAGCAGTAAGGGGGAAGGCGGCAAGGAGCTAGACACACTGGTGGTCACCAATGTGCGAGAGAGCTGTTAGGTGATAGCTAAGAGGCTAGGTGAATGCATTTAAACTTTATTAAATAATCATTGAGTTTATATACAAGGACTTGTGAGCAAGAACGTTGCAAAAATTCAAACATAATAAAGCATGAGCTACCATGCTTACACAGGTTGGTCTATTAACAGTGCAGGGAAGAGCGACTGGTAAGATAAAAAAAGCAATCCGTTACAGTATACGAGCGGGTATGAAACACGTGTGGTACACGATCCACGATTATTGAATGACTTTTAAAACCTTTGAATATACACTGATCCTCGTCTGAATAGAATAACCGGATTGTGAGTATATTTAAAGAAAAAAAAAAACATAGGATTATTTTAAAAAAGCCGAATTCAATTCAGTTTTGATGAATAGTTTGGTTACGGGAAAAAACAAATAGAAACCTGCCGAAAACAGAATTGAAATCCTGTTGGTAATTAAACTTCATTCAAGATATGAACGGGAATGACGTCACCTGACTTTACTGAGCTATGTTAACACTTCGAGGAATATTTTGCCACCGAGTATTCAAGGGAAGGATTGGTTGTATGAATTTGCTTTGAAGGTTAAACAACTTTAATGAAATACTACAGATAAGTTTTGACGCGTACAAAGTGGTCTAAACTCTATTAAATAGTCATGGATTATTTAGACAACTTCTTTCAACACTTTTCGCATCCAACACTTACAGCGAGAGTTTGAGAAGCAGTGTATTCGGAAATTGTCAAGTCTGGTTTCTCCACTTCTCCTCTCGAGTGGTTTATTATGGTGTGTTACTTTATTTATTGAGTTTAATTTACTTTATATAGTAACACCTGGAATTCGTCACCTCCCTGTCATCTTAGATGATCATGGTATTTCGTTTAGTTTTCACCATTTTAAGCTTTGATAATAATGATTATTAGAAGATTTTGAGAACCAACAAACTTTAACTTAACTATTGAGTGTTCATCGTTCCTTTTACTGATAAGTGCTCAGATGAACCCTCTTCATTTAAACTCCAATGATAATCGACTTAACAAATATTTTGTTATTTGTACATTTTTATAATTGTCACTTACTGTATACATTTTGGACCAGCTGACCTTCATATATGTGATGTTATTTTATCGCATCGAGTGACATAATTAGCGGCTTAACATTGTGATATCACTATTTTAAAGCTGTAGAAGGATTACATGTTGACAAAAATACGTATTTGATTTTGTAAAATATCAGGAACGGAAGAAAATATAGTACTCTACATTGGGATAGACTTTTATCCAATACGAATAGCAGAGAAATACTAGGGGTAAAGGCATACAAAAACAGCACTAGACGATAATAATGCAATAAAAATGAGGCTAGCTTTGAAAAGGCTTTAATTAAGAGAGGGTACATATTCTATTTTAGGATCAGTCTTTGCTGTAATGGTGTA
>NC_090725.1:85368739-85373739 GCF_036898095.1 Palaemon carinicauda
ATTTCAATTCTAAGTACAAAATACCTGAATTCGACAGGTATAAGTATAGTAGAATTGTCATTAACTTTTATCTTCCTTCGTGGCCGAATGGGTTAGTCACTGTCTATATAAGCTTGCCGACCAGGGTTCGATTCCCGGCCGGAGCCAAGCTCTTGTCTTTGTGAGATTTCGCCTGGGGCTTTGATCCCGAGGTCGTTAAGAGAATCCAGACATTAATATATCAAAAATATATATGGCTTATTTGAATATGAAAAACACGTAAAAATGTGCAAAATTTATCATTAATTGAATGCCAAGTAACAAACTACCAATTAGCTACGATGGTGAAGATGGGTTGATTTCAATTCTAAGTACAAAATACCTGAATTCGACAGGTATAAGTATAGTAGAATTGTCATTAACTTTTATCTTCCTTCGTGGCCGAATGGGTTAGTCACTGTCTATATAAGCTTGCCGACCAGGGTTCGATTCCCGGCCGGAGCCAAGCTCTTGTCTTTGTGAGATTTCGCCTGGGGCTTTGATCCCGAGGTCGTTAAGAGAATCCAGACATTAATATATCAAAAATATTTATGGCTTATTTGAATATGAAAAACACGTAAAAATGTGCAAAATTTATCATATATATGTATATACATATGCTCTATATATATACATATGCTCTATATATATATACATATGCTCTATATATATATATATACATATGCTCTATATATATATATATATATATATATATATATGTGTGTATATATATATGTATATATATGTACATGTTTATATATGTATATATATGTATATATATGTATATGTTTATATATGTATACATATGTATATATATATATATATATATATATATATATATATATATATATATATACAGTATATATATATATATATATATATAAATATATATATATATAAATATATATAAAACACGAGTGTTTTTCTTCTAAGTAATTTCCCCTAACTGGTTTTTTCCTCCAAAAAATACTCGACAATTAACATTACCACTTTACCATTCTTTCGCCACTGATAATCTTATTCGTTTCCATATTTGATGGCAAACAATCAAGCTATAAAGTTTCCATCTT
The DNA here is from genome assembly GCF_036898095.1 of Palaemon carinicauda. NCBI lineage: Eukaryota > Metazoa > Arthropoda > Malacostraca > Decapoda > Palaemonidae > Palaemon > Palaemon carinicauda. The sequence continues at coordinate 85,369,828 of NC_090725.1, forward strand.
TATCCATAGGCATTCGGAATCGATGTGTCAGTTCACCAAGAGGAGGTGGTATATTAATAATTACTATGTAGTTGAACTGCTGATAATCCGCATTGTTTGCAAAACTTTCTTTTATAGGTTTGATTATTTATGAATGCTGAAAGAGGAACCAGTTTGGTCTAAGTCTGCGACAGTATCAACACCATATTTCGATAGTTGTGGTTTCATTAAGTATGATCAAAGGAAAATATTTGAAAGAAAAACTTATTTTAAACTCCTTAGTCGCATAGATACAATATAGACATCAATCGCTACCGATTTTGTTTGTAAAAGGTTCATGTTATAAATAGTATGTTCTTATCATGCACTGGTGTATCATTTACTCCTTAAGTTTGTTACCAGCTTGCATTGGGTTTAATTCTGCCTTTTCATTGGAGTGGTATTATTATTAATATTACTTGTTAAACTACAGCCCCAGTAAAAAGAAAAAAAAAAAGCCTAGGGGCTCCAACAGGGAAAATAGCCTAGTGAAGATAGGAAACAAGGAAAAATAACATATTTCAAGAACAGTAACATTAAAATTAATATCTCCTATATAAACTATAAAGACTTTAACAAAACAAGAGGAAGAGAAATTAGAAAGAATAGTGTGCCTGAGTGTACCCTCAAGCATGAGAACTCTAACCTAAGAGAGAGGCTATGGCACTACCTAAGACTAGAGAACATTGGTTTGATTTTCGATTGTTTCTCTCCTAGAAGAGCTGCTTATCATAGCTAAAGAGTCTCTTCTACCCCTTACCTAAAGTAAAGTAGCCACTGAACAATGATAGTGCAGTAGTTAACCCCTTAGGTGAAGAAGAATTGGTTGGTAATCTCAGTGTTGTCGGTGTATGAGGACAGAGGAGAATATGTAAAGAATAGGCCAGACTATTCGGTGGATGTGTAGGCAATGGGAAAAGGAATCGTAACCAGAGAGAAAAATCCAATGTAGTACTGTCTGGCCAGAGATAATTATCAGTCGTGGAACTTTTTAATGATCACTTCTTTACGTAATAAGGACAAAGTTCAGGTAGAAACATTAATTATTGAATGACATAAAGGAAAAGGGTCCAAGAGAACAAGATGTACAGGACAGAGGAAGATTGAGAAGGGTGACTAAAAACAGCGACCCCATAATGAAATGGGAAAAGTTGAAAGCTTTACGCACCAATAATATTGAACAATAAGTTACCAATTTAAAAGATGGGAATATTTGTATTAATAAATTAGAAAATAGTTAACGATTGTTAGAATTATGCATTTTCTATCATGAAAAATACGTAAAATGGTTATTTCAAAGATTAAAGAATAAACTTTTGTTGAAGAAAGCTTATCAAACGCCAGAAAAAAAAAAACATTTATTGGAATAATTGGCAAATTACTGTATTTTATCTCGAAAAGAAACAAGCACCAGCAACTAAAAAACGTTGTGGTATTAATTTATCGTGAAGATTTGAAGATAAAACAAGACTGTTGTTATGTACGGAGTTCATGAAAGATATTATGAATTATAGTATGACGTCATTCCTTGTTCATGGCAATTTTATGTGGAAGCAATGATAATAAGTCATGCTACTTTTAAAAGCAAGAAAAGGGAGTAACGAGTAAGGAATTTTCCTGGTGTTACATGAGCAGTGCACTTTCAAGTATTAAATGCGTCATGTATGACCTCATTGTATTGCAGAAACTTACTCTATAAAAGTAAGAATTTGACCAGAATGAAATTTTGGGATCACGAATGGTGATTATGTATGAAATGAACCTAACTCTTCTTGGAAGATTTTTATCCCTTAAAACTCGAGAAGCGAGTGGTTGCCAGAACAAGTACACTCTTTACCAAAGATACACGACAATATTAAACAGGAGTTTTTCCATAAGAACTGCATATGCTAAAGTAACAATATTTTAGAGACCAGCATCTTCTTCACACAATTACTTCGTTAGTAGTTGATTGAATATATATATATATATATATATATATATATATATATATATAATGTATAAATATATATATATATATATATATATATATATATAATGTATAAATATATATATATATATATATATATATATATAATGTATAAATATATATATATATATATATATATATATATATATATAATGTATAAATATATATATATATATATATATATGTATATATTTACATACACACATACATACATATATATATACAGATATATGTATATATATACATACAGTTGGTCCTCCTTATCTGCTGGTGTTGTGTTTGAGCTCCTCCCGCAGATAATAGAAGCCCCTAAGCTGTAAATTTATTTTTTACTTTATGTTTAAAGTACAATTCTATATTCCCTTAAGTATTGTAGTAGTACTTTAAATGTATAAAACATGTATAAAACATGGCACCAATTAAGTGTACTGTTTTGTAATAGTAATATAGTCAAATACATTTCAGTCAATACTGGTAATATAAGTAATTCCACCTGTTTTTCTCTCTGCTGTGTACATAATGTATATGCCTTTTAATGTGATGTACAATGAAATGTCCATTTTTTTTATTATTATTATTATTATTATTACTATTATTATTATTATTACTGCTACTACCACTTTCTAAACTACAACCCTAGTTGGAAAAGTAGGATGCTATAAGCCCAAGGGCTCCAACAGGGAAAATAACCCAGTGAGGTAAGGAAATAAGGAAAAACTACAAGAAGTTTAAGAACAATAATAAAATTAAAATAAATCTTTCATATATAAAATATAAAATCTTGCTAGTAACAAGAGGATAAAAACTCCAGAATAACAAGAGGAAGAGAAACAAGATAGTGTACCAGAGTGTACCCTCAAGCCAGAAATCTCTAACCCAAGACAGTGGAAGACCATGGTACAGCGTATATAGCACTACCCAAGACTAGAGAACAATAGTTTGAGTTTGGAGTATCCTTCTCCTAGAAGAGCTGCTTACCATAGCTAGAGAGTCTCTTCTACCCTTACCAAGAGGAAAGTAGCCACTGAACAATCACAGTGCAGTAGTTAACCTCTTGAGAGAAGAAGAATTGTTTGGTAATTTCAGTGTTGTCAAATGTATGAGGAAATAGGAGAATGTGTTAAGAATAGACCAGACTATTTTGTGTTTGTGTATGAAAAGATGAAATAAGCCGTAACCAGAGAAATGGATCCAGTCAAAGGAACCAATAACTCTTTAGGGGTATTATTTCAACGGGTGGCTGGTGCCTTCGCGAAAAAACTACTAGTGTACTTTATATTGTTGTAGTAATAACAGGATGCTATCCAGTATAGTAATAGTAATCTACCCCAACACCTGCAAACTATTCGACCCCAACTGCATCATGTCAACCATATAAAGATATTACCAATGAAAATTAAGAAAAGAAGCTTTGAGTACATACAGTATATGATTATGTAAGATTTAATGATTTAAAACGCATTATAAAAAATAATTTTATATTAAACTAGTTGATAAGAAAAAAGATAAATAGAAGGTGCAAGTAACAAAGTAAATATTAAGAGGATTTAGAAAATTTCTTAGATATTCCAATTTCATTATGTTTTTAACCTGAAGTAACATATTATATAAAACTTTTTTTTCAAGTATAAGATATGAACGATGAAATTCCATAATTTTTTACATATATTTGAGAGAGAGAGAGAGAGAGAGAGAGAGAGAGAGAGAGAGAGAGTTAGTTAGTGTATGATTGTACAGAGAAGACTGTCTGGACAGAGGCTCTTTTCAATTCTTATACACCAACTGTAGTTTTATGTGACGGTGAACAATGCATTTTTAAAGAACGTAATCCTTAAAGCACGGTGCATCACATATTTTACGGCTAACTGTTCTATGCATGAAATATGTTTAATTGCCAAGAAGATAAAAGTGAAGTTACTTGATTG
>NC_090725.1:85378739-85386239 GCF_036898095.1 Palaemon carinicauda
TTCTCATTTTTCCATGTAGAAAAATAAATATTTTTCTTCACCAAATAATTTGTCTCTATGTACCACACTTTTTATTTTTGTTTCCTCTTCCTATACCCACAAATACCCCTCTACGAACTAAATAGGGTCAAAGGGAATCTTAAAAACTCGTAATCTGGCTCTTATATGCTTTTTGCACTTTCTTGTTCTACAGCTCCCTCGTTATAAATACCCTAGTCCCATTTTCACGCTCACCTCTCCAATTTATGTCTACCTTTACATTTTCCTCAACTAAATAGTGATTAGATTTATCTCCAACCAATTCTCTTCTAACCATTACAACCATCACGTTGCTCGTCCATCTACTCTCTGCAAACACATGTTCTTTGGAAAACATGTATTTCCCTCAATCAAGCCTCTTTCCGAACACATTTCTAAAACTTTTCTAGAAGACTCTCCAATAACTTCCTCAAGGAATACCATGCCATCATAACTAACTCTCTCTTCCTATGTTACCTACCATTGCATTCATATCTCTTACCACTATCACCCTTTTTTGTTTTCCAAACCAAATTAGGCACTAATTGAGACTCCTCAAAACGATTCTCTTGTTCTCAATCTCTTCCTTTCCTCGATCAAACAAATTTATTATAAAGATTTTAATTTTGCATAGGAGTCTTACTAGGAAAAATTCTTGGAAATAAATCATTTTTACTTTTCCAACCACACTAGTTCTCTTGACACCATAAGAACTACCTCTTCCCTACTCCAACAGCTTTCATCTGCCCCAGACGCAATCACTCTGTACTTTCCATTCATGTAAACAACTATTTCGCTATTGTTCTACTATTCCTTTACATAACTTTCCATTCATGTAAACAACTATTTCGCTATTGTTCTACTATTCCTTTACATAGGCCTACCAGATTTTGCCCTTTAACCATATCAGTTGTCATACATTTCTTCTCATATACATAACATTCACAGGGTTTCAAAATTTCAAGTCCAGGTCGGCGTCAATGACCTTAGATGTCAGGATGCCTGAAAACTTTAAATCAATCAATCAAGTCCAGTTAGATTACCTTTCTTGTGTCTTTTATTTTTAGTTATAAAATACAACATATAAAGCATGTGCTTCATGCCTCTGGCCATTTGGTGACTAACTTTTCACTTGCTCACCCTTCATCTATGAAGCTATGACGCTAGAAAACTCAGTAGTCAATCAACTCCTATCACGCTGACCCTTGAATCATTCAAGAGTGAAATTGTGATTGCCATTAGCCTATATGTGTATATATATATATATATATATATATATATATATATATATATATATATATATGTGTGTGTGTATATGTATATGTATATATATACATATATATATACAGTATATATATATATATATATATATATATATATATATATATATATATATATATATATATATATATATGTGTGTGTGAATAGATAGATATACATAAAGTAATAAAAAAATTTTTGCTTTCGTTCTTATAGGCCAAATTGTTAAGTAATAACTAGGGTGAGTTGTATGAGGCGTGTGAAGTCGTTAAGCTCATTCTAGACATCGTTGATTGTACTATAGCCTTGACCTAATATTTGCATTAAGTCATGCGACAATGAGAGGTCATTTGTGAATGACTCACTCAATAAAACTCCACCAATTTATTTGCGTATGCCAATAATTTCTTCCATTAAGTGGTCGGGAAATTCTTTGAATTAAAGCCAGGCTTCTGTTGTTTTAGTTTCTCAGTTGCAATTGGTGGATATAGGTATCAACATATTAGAGCAATTATTATACATTAAGAGATTTACAAATAAAAGAATCATGAGACTGCTTGGTAATCTTTGAAGGATTTTTCATAAGTGAATATATACAAAGTGTTGCATTCACGAACGTTAAAGGAAATTTTAAGGATAATGATGACCTTTAAGATAGATGTCCAATATCTTATTAAAGTATATTTGAATAATGGGACAGTTGAACACCTGGTGTCTGCAGAATGTATTACAATTTTATTAAAAGAAAAAAATTGTGGTGTGAATATTTTTGTTGAAAGTGGAATAGGAAGTCAGCTATTGGATTACGTCTAATGAAATGAATGAAACCTATGATTCGGTGTTATTCAAAGATAGTACTGAATATCGAATTTCACGTAAGAGGAACTTTATGTTATCCTCGGATAACTGATGCAATTTGGAAGTATTTAACTGCATGATTGAAAGACATATGACCATAAGTATAAAATATTTTTTTTCAACATATGGAAGTGATATATAAAGATTCAGAAAAAAAGTAATGACATATTCAAAACTAAAGAAATTTAAGATAAGGTTAAACTAAGGCTTACTTAAAAAGAAAAAAAAAAAAACAAGGAATTAGGTCGTGGCGGGGTGGGAGATTTCATCTCAAACCGGAACGTGGTCGTCGGAACATGATTAGCATGAATAAATGGCTCTTGAATAACAAAAGAAATAAAAATTGATAGTTTTTGTGGAGGAAGTAAAACCGAATAAACAGCAACGGTATCGTGAAGTTCTGAGGGGAAAAAAAGGAAGCTATATTGAAAAAATGCAGAGCAGACTTGATCCCATAAATTTCCGCAGGGATTTAGAGGCTGGCTTTTATTAGGATCTGGAACCTACCCAAGGGATGCTGTGAAATGAGAGAAAGGACTACCGCTGAGAAAGGGGTCGTGTATAGATGCGTGCATACATACATATATATTTATATACATATATATATATATATATATATATATATATATATTGTATATATATATATACATATATATATATATATATGTATATATATACACATATATGTTGTATATATATGTGTAAATATATATATATATATATATATATATATAATCTATATATATGTATATATATATATGTACTGTATATATATATATATATATATATATATAGAGAGAGAGAGAGAGAGAGAGAGAGAGAGAGAGAGAGAGAGAGAGAGAGAGAGAGAGATAGATATATATATACTATATATATGTGTATACATAAATACACACTCATATATATATATATATATATATATATATATATATATTTAGGCATATATATATACTATATATATGTGTATACATAAATACACACTCATATATATATATATATTTAGGCATATATATATATATACATATGTAGATATATATATATATGTATATATAGATATATATATATATATATATATATATATATATGTGTGTGTATATATAGATATATAAATGTATATATATATATATATATATATATATATATATATATATATATATATATGTGTTTGTGTGTATATATATATATATATATATATATATATATATATATATATTGTATATATATAGATATATAAATGTATATATATATATATATATATATATATATATATTTATGTATAGTATATATATATGTATTTATATATATGTATATATATGTATATATATATATATATATATATATATATATATATATATATATATATATAATATTGAATGCTTATATATTTTCCGGTTATCATGGGTAGGCTGTCGTGATTCTTGAACACACACAAACACCAGATATAATATATATATATATATATATATATATATATATACATATATATATATATATATATATATATATATATATATGTATTCATTTATTCGCGACTAACTATACAACATTTACATAATGACGAAGCTTTATAGAAATACCGGATAATTTCACATCACTTTCGAGTATTTTATCAAAATACCCCCACCCCCCACCCCCTGCACTAATTTACATTATATTGATGAGATTGTCTCATCAGGTGTCTTTGCTCTCTCCGCCAAATAGATTAGCTTGTGCCTGAGAGGTCTCTTGCTGATAGGAGCATCCGTAAAAGGAAAGTTACCTGGAATAAAAAGTGTTACTCGCCTCCACCATTTAGTTCAACGTTCGAAATAAAGCTTTTAGGACTTAACGTTGTCATATTCCAAAAAAAAAAATTAACGGGTGTTGGCATTCTTAACCTTTCATTGAAGACAGTCTTATGCGAAATAGAATATAGAATAATGAAGCATATAAAAACCATTAAACGATAGTTTTTTTTTTCTTTTTTTTTTTTTTTGCACCAAAACACAATAGACTATTCAACCTGGACTAGTTGATGCTTTAGGATGAGGAGGAAGGCATTCTTCCGTAGCACATAGGTTACACAAATTAATTTCTTTCGCATGATGTCTGAAAGTAAGAGTTCTTGAACTCATGGATTTAATACCGTGGCCGGGTGGACAGAAGTTTGTTATAATTAGCTTTCAAGTCATTGATATAATTAGATTTAGATAAAAGGATGAGGTGAAACTTTGTATTAAAACGAAATGCTTTGTTGTTTCGACAGTGTCTGCGACTCCATGCCAGTCTCTCAAACCTTTCAGCGCTTCGCTATTGTTAATTGCTTTGTGCAGGGCTAGTGCTGGCACAACCCAGCTTATTCTGAAAAAGGCACTAACTGTGGATTTTTAATTGCAATAGTCGCAGGGGCAATATGGAAGTCCAAAAGCGTATGAAATTTTCCCTTTGAATATCTTCTTAAATGATATCCATTCTTAATACGTAGCTTTTGATATCATAACATGGATGGAACAAACCGTCATTTTCTCCAGTGGTAGTATCTGTAAGACATGAAAGCGAATACGCAATAAGTAAAAATATCATAATGCATAAAACAGAATTATCTGTAGTCCTTTGAAAATTCCACTTGCGTCTTAAAAATACCTGCGGATACAGAATGCCTACTCTGTAAAATACAAAATCATTCTACCCTTAAATAATTTCATTAAATTACGATCATTTAAGGAAGTTGGGCAGCTGGTAGGCATTTCCGTCCAGTGTCTGCCTTAATTTTGTGGAGTGTGTTCGTCATACCCTCAAAGACTGAAAAGAATCTAGGAAAAAAAGTAGTTCAGTGTTGAAATGGCCCTGTAATGTCTAATGGGTTATTTCTTTTGGTGTCGAAAAGTGACCTTGCCATTACTTAGCATGAGAAGCTGACCTTTAAAGAGAGAGAGAGAGAGAGAGAGAGAGAGAGAGAGAGAGAGAGAGAGAGAGAGAGAGAGAGAGAGATACAAACTTGTCTTATTAAACAGTGTCTTTGTATTGGTGCATTTGAAAACTCTGCCATTCTTAACATTTTCCTTTTACGTTCATAGATTTTTGCTAATAAATATTCATTCTTTAACTATCGAGTAATGGTCCTTCATATGAATGGCTCAGGCAAGGGAGTAAAAAATTTCATATATGTCTTATGTATACATATATATACACACACATGCATAAATGTATACCATATACAGTACACTTACAATCAAAAGAACGCAGACACTCATGTAAGAAATTATTGGAGTATCGCAGCTAAACAATTCCTTCCATTGACAGCTACATTAGATTATTTCGACATTAGTCTTGTTCAAGTCACCGATGAAAGAAAAGAAGGGATGAGAGCGAGAAGGGGTGAGAGAGGGAGAGAATAGGGAGAGTCAAAGAAGGTTGGGGGCCCAAGATGTTCATTCCATACCAGTTATGTTACAGATGAACTCTTTATGATTAGTTGGCATATGACACTGCGTTATCCATTTCAGTGTTAAAATTAAACATTTAATTTCTAACTAAGCTCATACAATATAGTTACCGATTATCTGTTGCCCTACGTCTTTATTGTGCGATTTGTTAAACGACAGGAAAAAAAAAGGAAATAAAGTCTCGCTATTTTTAAGGAATAAGACACCAAGGATTTCAATAGATAAAACAGAATTATATTTGATTAAAAATTAATTTTGGGCCAGAATTCGTAAGCAAATGCACTAAAGCTATCTAGAATATGGTATCAATGGGGCAAGGGGTGGGTGCGCTTTAAAGAACTTAATTTCAAGGTCGTAAGCAATGTTTTTCTCCCCTTTGACCTTGCATTTTCAGTTCGTATTGTATCGTTTCTTTTTTACGGTACATGTGCGTATTTTTCTAGTTTTATTACCCTGGTTTTTGGACAGCCTACTGGAAGATGTAAATGAGAATGTAGAAGCTGGACGATTTATACAGAGAGCTAGAGACAGAACCAGGTGGAGGTAATCGACAGCCCACGCCGAGGACATGGCACATAGATAGATTACCCTGGTTATTTCTGATCGCCTTTCTATTAATAGTGATTTTAAAAATATCGGTTTTTCTGGAATTTACCTTTAATGCATAAAAAATATAAGGCTTATTTGAATATATATATATATATATATACATATATATATATATATATACACAAGCATATATATATATAAATTATACACACACACACACATATATATATATATATATATATATATATATATATATATATATATATATATTATATACACACATATACAGTATACTGTATATATATATATATATATATATATATATATATATATATATATATATATATATATTATAAACACACATATACAGTATATATATATATATATATATATATATATATATTATAAACACACATATACACACATATACAGTATATATATATATATATATATATATATATATATATATATATATATATATATATAAACACACATATACACACATATACAGTATATATATATATATATATATATATATATATGTATATATATAAATAAATAATTACAGTATATTTTTAGATCTTTTAACGGGGAACCCCGCCGTGGCAGCCGGAAAGGGGAAGCCCAGTCCTCCCAGCGAGAAGGGAGAGCCCCGCCCTGCCAGCAAAAAGGGGGGAGCCCCACCCTGCCTGTGAGAGGGGAGGAGCCTTGCCCTGCCAGCGGGAAAAGGGGAGCCCGCCCTGCCAGCAGGAAGAGGGGAGCCCCGCCTTTCCAGCGGAAAGGGGGAGCCCTACCCTGCCAGCGGAAAGGAGGATCCCCACCCTGCCAGCAGGAAAGGGGGAACCCCTCCCTGCCAGCAGGAAAGGGGGAGCCCCGTCCTGCCAGCGGGAAGGGGGAAGCCCCGCCCTGCCAGCGGGAAGGGGGAGCCCTGCCCTACCAGTAGGAAGATGGAACCCCTTCCCTGCCAGCAGGAAGAGGGGAGCCCCGCCCTGCCACCGGGAAGGGGGAGCCCTGACCTGCCAGCGGGAAGGGGGAAGCCCCTCCTTGCCAGTGGGAAGGGGGGAGCCCCTCCCTGCCAGTGGGAAGGGGAAGCCCCGCCCTGCCAGTGGGAAGGGGAAGCCCCGCCCTGCCAGCGGGAAGGGGGGAGCCCCACCCTGCCAGCGGGAAGGGGGAGCCCCACCCTGCTAGCGGGAAGGGGGTGAGCCCCGCTCTGCCAGCGGGAAGGGGGGAGCCCTGCCCTGCCATCCCAGCGGGAAGGGGGGAACCCTGCCCTACCAGCAGGAAGGTGGGAGCCCCACCCTGCCAGCGGGAAAGGGGGAGCCCCACCCTGCCAGCAGGAAAGGGGGAGCCCCGCCCTGCCAGCAGGAAGGGGGAGCCCCGCCCTGCCAGC